>NC_143553.1:153762500-154062500 GCF_054136105.1 Typopeltis vanoorti | reverse complement strand
TAACGCACCCAGGGAGGGGACCAAGGGGCCATGGCCCTCCCAAAGGAAAAAAAAAACACTTTTCCAAAAATCATTTCCTAATTAAAATTCATTTTTTTAAAATTTATGTTGTGTTTTCTATTTCTATACTAATTATGAATTAGCGGTCACATAAGGGGTGGGAATACCCTATACCTCTCGGGAATCCCGGCCACTGTGAATGCAAGGCGAACGAATTAGTGCTATTGAGGACCGAGCACTACTTCGTTTGCCCTAGCCGAGTCAGAGGGGATCACGGGTATCATATATTGGCGATCACTGCAGATGCTCAGTCATAAGTCGTATGCAATGCAGTGTGCATTCTCAAATCGTCTATTCAACTCCCCCCCCCCCCCAAGATTAAATGATGAGTGCTCTCCCCAAGATTAAATCTTGAGTGCCTACTGGTTTATGAGAACCTAACCTCGGCTTACGAGTTGCCTTAGCCTGCACTACTTAAAAGACACGGACTCTGCACAGAAGCTTGTATATTCGCCGTTTTATTACTCCATTGATTAGGTTTCACTGCCCTGACAGCTGCATCAGAACCCCAGGCAAAAGGCAGAAGAGGGTAAAAACTTCAAAACTCCTGTGCGAAGGTTATATTTTCATAAACTCTCTAGAAAAGTTAGAAAATTTTTAAATTTCATATTCTTTGGCTACAGAAATTATGGATCTTTAATTACTGTTCTCAGTATGTATTAATAATAACTTTTCAATTATGAGAACTTTACACTTTGATTTGTGTAATAAACGTGTCAAATAAGAACAATTTGATTTGTAGATTTACCATTTTATTTAAATAACTTAAATTAATTTTATATGTTTTATTTTTAAAATGACTTTTCAATTAAATTTCTAAAAAATATTTTCAAGAAGTTTCTAGTTTAGTTTAAATAACTTCATACACCTTTTTTTTTTTTTTTGATTTTAATTATATTAGTGTCAACTCAATGTTGTTTTCTGATTTTTATTTTAAGAAATTGGTACCATTGAGTGATAACGGTATAAGTATAACTAAATAGCTAACGCATACGAGGATTTAATTCCTGCGTGGATCAATATTTTTTAAAAGTTAACTTTTATTATCTGTCGCTCAACCTCAAAAAGTTGTAAACCTCTAGTACATTAGCAGGATTTAACCTGCTCACTGTACTAGCGCACAACAGGTATTTATTCATGCCCACAGTGGGATTCGAACTTGCAGCCTCTTAGGTGAAGGGAAGTACGTTATATATATAATTTTGTTTGTATAATAACACAGAACAATCCGAGGGGGGGGGAATAGCATTTATGTTTATGCTTCATTTCGTTGCATCTTAGCCAATAACTATGAAAACGACGCTGAAAACTGTAAGTCGAAGCTTTCAGGCTTCACGAAATTTTAGGTTAATCGCAATGATGCCTTCGATACCAATTCCGAGATAAAGAAGCAATGCAATTTGTACTCTTCTATAAATGTAACAAGTATATCTTTACTTTTAATAGGTGTATTATAACCTTTCTAAACATTATAAATATAGAAGAGAATTTCTAATAAATACCTTTTAGTATTGAATCACTGATATTTAGCTATATATTTTTATATTTCTAAAAACATTAGAATATTAATTTAAATAAAATTAAAAAAAATACTATTAAAATAATTAATATTCGAAAACTATTTATTAAGAATCCATGTACATAGTAAGGCTGCGAACAATGGTTGAACTATCTAAAAGATAAACTTAGATGTTGACTGTTATTCGTGACTTATTTTTAATGGTATTAACAACACCAAACAATTTTGAATTAACTATATTAAAGATACCAAGAAATTATATACTTAGTTTAATTAATTAGTTTAGTTATGTTCCTATTAATTCGATATCAATCCAGTAGATGGCATCACTATAGCAGGAAAAGTACGTGCACAGTAACAGTTCGCCTTTAAATGAAACCACATTGGCAGAGAGGTTTGAAGGAAATGTAACACATTGTAAGAGAAGTTACGGTTTTCAACTGATACTAAGTCATAAAGTCAGAGAATTGCTTAAATATGCTTTAAGATCATTTAATTTTTGTTTGAATAAAACATAATACAGTTATTTATTAAGCTCATTTTTAATTTGGTCTCGTGGATATTATTTTGATTACTAAATATAACAAACCGGAATGCATTTGAAAATGTAAATTAAAATTTTATGTTTTACTTGTTTGCTGTTTATTAAGAAATTGTGGTCTAGGACATTAATTGCTGGAAAAAAAGCAACTCAAATTCGACGTAATAACATCGTCATTTCGATCTATTACGATTAAATGTCTGTGTAACTAATATACATCAAAGAAAACGTTTTTGCGGAAGAGGAACGAAAACGATGAAATAAATCAAATAAAAAAATAATTCAAAGATGTTTTAAAAGCATTTCCTGAGAACAAATAAAAAGGAAAATCATATATTTAAAAAAATTTAAAATGCACTTAAAAAAAGACAAATGTGAAGAAAAGAATGTTGAAAAAATCTTTGGAAAATAAGTGAGATGATTATGAACAGGAAAACAGAAAAATAAGAGAAATAAAAGTAGCAGGAAAACGAAACTAATTTAAGGGGATATTCTTATAATGATGGCGACTTTTCTCCCAAGGGGGGAAAAAGAGAAGAGGAGAAGAGTGAAGTGACCAACTGTGAGAGGAAAGTTTTGTAAAGTTCTTTTTTTTTTTTTTTTTGCTCTTTTTCATTAAAAACAGAAGATCTTTATGGTAACTGAATTTCAATCCAGAAGATGGCGCTTCCAAGATAATCACAATATTATCTGTTACTCATTCATTGTTAATAGCGGTCCTACGTATTAAAGGCTGTAAATCTGTAGGTACTCTATGTTAGCTAAGAATGTTATATGATACGGGGACCTGCGGTAGAAATAAAATGGGATATATTATTATTATTATTATTATTATTATTATTATTATTATTATTATTATTATTATTTACAAGAATTAGAAGAATTACAAGAATTTAATTCCCTGAAACTACAACACGAAGTTTTAAACCAACAACAACATAAAGAAGACCTTGTCATAAACGGTCTTCCAGAAACCGAATCCACAGAAAATCTCAGAGACGTAGTTTTAAAGTTAGGCCATGCAATTGACATCCCCCTACAGCATAATGATATTCAGACCATAAATCGGTTTCCCAGGAAGAACAGAAAACAAGGCTCGCCACGACCGGCACCAGTCATAGTTCGTCTGACAAGCAAGGCTACAAGAGACAATCTCATAAAAGCCAGCAGACTGAAAAAACCAGTAGTCAAGGATTTAAATGCATCGCAAGACAATACGCCCATCTTTCTATCTGAGTATTTAACACCTTTCAATCAGAATCTTTTGTACCAAGCAAGAAAAGAAAAAAACATAAAAAAAGTAACAATTTTTATGGATCAAAGACGGGAAAATATTCTTGAGAAAGTCACAGACTTCAAAGTCTATACAAATAAAAAGCTCGGAAGATATAGATAGGTTGCCAGAGTGAAACAAAAGACTCCAACTTAGTTCAATAAGAAGATCTCAACACAACAAAAATGAATGTGAACAATCAGATAGATGTAATTACACCAGAATACATCAGTAACTGTACTTTCGAATCTCTTGATGCATGGAAACAAAACACAGTACAAGTGAGAGGTCTCTCAATCTTGCATATTAACATCAGAAGCATCCGAAAACATTGGTTATTATTACGTGCGTGTGTGCGTGCGTGCGCGTGTGCGTGTTTGTGTTAGTGCGCGCGCGCGAATTTCTCAATCATAGATTTCGTATCTTCCCAACACAGCAAAGAAAAAAACATAATAACCAACTGCGGTCATCCTCAGATAAGCTTACATATAAACTTCAAGGATGAAAGTGCAAAAAAAATTGGTTCTTAGTTTTCATTATTATTATTATTATTATTATTATTATTATTATTATTATCATCATCCCAGATAGGAGCCCACAGCTTGTATGTTGAAAAGTAGAGACTGTACACTAGACCAGCGAACTCCTTGTCAAATTTTGAGCGATTCTCAGCCACTCTGAGCAGTCTCTCAGAGTTCAAGCCAGTCCACTGTCTGATGTCTGCCAGCCAAGATTTTCTTCTTCTTCCTTGTCCTCTTCCATTTATCTTCCCTTTCATAATCAATTGAAGTATCTTATAGTTTTCATTACAAAGTAGGTGACAAGATATGCAGTTTTCCTTCTTTTTATGGTATCTAAAAGATCATGTGATTTTCCCATTTGTTCCAGTACTTACTTCCTGATTGGATGTTTTTACTGTCCATGGGATTTTTGACATTCGTCTGTATAGCGACACCTCAAAGGCTTCAAGTCTTTTTATTGATCTTGTCTTCAAGGCCCAAGTTTCTGCACCGTACAGCAGTACAGACCATACATAGCATTTAACCATGCGTACTCTAAGCTCTAAATGTAAACTACGGTTACGCAGTGTTGATTTCATCAAGAGAATATTTTTTCTTGCCATTTCAATTCTAACTTTTATTTCCATTTCTGGATTGCAATCTTCATTTAACCAGCATCCGAGATACTTAAACTTTGCCATTCTTTTTATTTGTTTCCCATTTAAAAAAGTGCTGAATTAAGAATTGGTTTCTTAGTTTTTTAGTTTTGATGATATTTTTTTTTAATTCCATTTTTTCACTCTCTTCATTCACTAGTTCCAGAAGATTTTGAAGATCCTGAATATTGTCAGTCAGGAGAGCTGTGTCATCAGCATATCGGATGTCACTGATGATTTCACAATTTATTCTAATCCCATGTCCTCGCGGTTATCCTAGTGGCTACGCGCTCCGCAACCATATGCCTGGGGAAGGAGTGTCCTAGGTTCGATTACCGTCTACGACGTGAGGAGCTTAAAGATCTTCCTCAGCCATTGTCAAGTTAGCCGGCCTTGGGCGTGGACAGCAAGGTTTTCCCCCACTTTATCTGGGGGTTTCATCCCGCAAATAGCCAAACAAGGCCCCGTAAACACACACGGACACAATCAGGAAATCTTAAGACAACCCCTCCAGCCATAGGTCTGAATTATCAGCTATGCCGGTCCTCCCGAGCCCGTATAAAAAATAGGGGAATTGAGGTGGTGCCGTACCTCCCCGTAAAAGGGACTCACGTCCGTCGAATCACAATACGAAATGAAATGAAAATGACTAACCCCTTCCTTTCTTCCTTTTGAAGACTTTTTGAAATATGGCTTCTGAGTAGATGTTAAAAAGAAGAGGTGACAGCACACATCCTTGCCTTACTCCTCGTTTGATGTTAATGGAGTCTGTAATAATGTAATCAGCTTGAACAACCTGCCTTTTGGTTCCAGTATAAGTTTTCAATGATCCTGATATCTTTACCATCTAATCCAGGGGTCGCCAAACTTCTTTGACAGTCGACCCCTTCAAGAGTTTCTTGACTTTTTATCGACCCCCTCTATTTTATTATTACATAATTATAATAGGATAAGCAAAAAAGACGCTTTTTGATGAATACGTCATTTTGGCCTACTTGATTGGCCTTCGTAACTATTTTCATGACCTTGCTCCATCTTACAGGTCGTATTCATGTCGCTGTTCCCACGATTCGCTCTTAATTGCGTTGTCATTCAGGTTGGAGGTAATTCAAGTTAACGGAATTAAATATTACCGGCACAATGATGTCTTATATTTTTCTATCGACCCCAAACAATGTTATATCGACCACTTTGGCGACCACTGATCTAATCCAATTCTTTTTAATGGTACAATCATTTTAGCCTGTTGGACTCTGTCAAATGCTTTCTCGATGTCGATGAAGCAAATGAATATTTCCTTGTTTTGGTCACTAAATTTTTTGGAGTAAGATCTGAGAACAGAAAAGAGCTTCTCTTGTTCCCAAACCGTTTCTAAAGCCAATTCGGGTATCACTGATGGTGTCTTCACATTTTCTGCATATTCATTTTTGAATTATTTTCAGAAATATTTTGAGAACGTGATTCATTAGGCTGATCATTCTATAGTCATTACAAGTTTTCGCATTTACTTTTTTAGGTAGCATGATGAAGGTCGACTGTAAGCACTCTTGAGGGATTATGCCTGTATCGTAGATCTTATTAAATAGCTTTAAGAACATATTAATGTTGTCACCTTCTAATAACTTTACTATTTCTGCTAGTATTCTATCCGGGCCTAAGGTTTTAGCATGTTTAGCTGAGTTTAGTGCATATTCTACCGCTGATCTTAGAATGCATGAACCTTCCATATGTTCATAAGTATTTTCTGGGATCTGTCTGTTATCAGTAAAGAGTTCTTCTATATATTTCACCCATTCTTGTATTTTGTCATCCTTTTCGATATTATTTCTCCCTTTTTTTTTCGAAGGATACAGAATTGTTTTTTCTTATATATACCTGAGGTCTCTTTCATCTTTTTGTGTAGATTAAAATTGTCATGTTTTTCCTGTAGAATTTCTATTTCTTTACATTTTTCATTCATCCAGATTTCTTTTGCTTTTTTAATCTTGTGTTTAATAATTTTCTGAACCTCTGTATATTTTGTATTATGATTTTTATATGATCTGCGTTGATCCACGAGAGAAAGAATTTCATCAGTTATGCAATCTTCCTTTTTTACTGCTCTATTAGGACACAAGGTTCTGGTACATTTCTATATGAAGACGGATTTTAAGTTGTCCCACGATTCATCAACCCTAATGATGTCATCAATTTTGATAAGTGCTATCTCTTGATTCAGATCTTTACCTTGATTCAGAAACTCAATTTGTTTCTTATCTCTGTGTTTTTTAATTTTCCAAAATCAAATCTTTTTTGTTGATGTTTCTTAATACAGCGTTCAATCTAAGTTTTAACTCTGCCACCAGTAGGATATGATCAGAAGCAATATTTGCACTAGGATAGGTTTTTGTACTCTTTATAGAACTTGGAGATCGTTGATTATTTGTAATCAATTGGGTTTCTGACTATATTCTCATTATTATCTGTGGTGATCGCCAAGTATACAGCCTTCGGGATGATAGCTTAAACTATGTGTTTGTGATTATTAGCTCCTCTTCCTCGCAGAATTGAATAAGACGGTCGCCTCTCTCATTTCTTGTTCCCAGTCCATGTTCGCCAACTACATCTCCACTTCTACCTTTCCTAACTTTACCATTGAAATCACCCATGACGATGTTAATATCATGCTTTTTTGTGTTTTTCATTAGTTCTTTTAATTGATCATAAAATTCTTCGATCTCGGTATCACTCTTTTCATCAGTAATGACATAGACTTGTATAAGATTAACATCTAGTGGTTGACCTTTCAGTTTTAATAACATCATCTTATCTGAGTAGGCGATGAAGCTCTACAGTGACTTATTGACATCTTTGTTTAATATTATTCCAACTCCGTTTTGATTTCACTACTCCCAGAGTGATACATTGTCATGTCATTAACTTGAGTTTTGCCTGATCTTGGCCACCTAACTTCACTCATTCCTAAAATCCCAATTTCAAGTGTTTTCATTTCTTGGATAGAATTTCTTAGCTTACCTGCTTCATACAGGGTTCCTGACATTCCAGGTTCCTAGTTTTAATGAACACACCATTTTGAGCCCGGAGATTCTTCGCATCCCTGTCCCGTTTAAGGAACGCCGGGAACTCGGGGCCATTTGTGTAGATTTGCTTGTCATGAAGGTTAGTCTGGAGAGAGAGAGAGAATAGAGCAGTTTCAGACGTACACAATAAACTGCATTGCCATCTGCAATTTTCGAATCACAAGCTTTACCGTCATCAGGAGACTTACCTTGTGTTAGTACTTACAAAGCTGCTTCCCTTTGTCAGAGGATTGAATCGTTTAATTTTCCTTGTAGCCCTAGGTAGGGGCCCTAACCAGGTACTGACAGAAGGAGCCAGCTACTTGATATAAGAATCTGAAAAAAGTCTACTGACAAATTTCACAGAACTCCTTGCACCACACAAGAAGGGAAAAAAGTCTTCTATTTCATCTTTTTTTTTCTTACCTTGCACTTTCCCCGAGGCTTTAAGAAAAAGTACTTGAAATAGATATATCAAAAAAGCAACAGCCCTACAGTAGTCTGAACAAAAATATAACTGCTTGTCATCTTCAGAGGCACATACGAGTAGGTAATACCAGAGTAGATTTATAGATATAAAGTTGACGCATAGACATCAACTGTTAAAATACTGTAGAAGCTTCAGGGATTTACATATTATGTGTTCTGTTTAAAATGTTTAATATATATTGCTGAGGTTATTTGAGTAGATAGAATCCGACATTTTATGTTGTGGATTTATATACGTTTAACTTTACCTTAATTTTACTGTTAATTTTTTTTACTATGAGAGTAGTAACAAAGTTAACAGTTCAGCATCGTCCATTCATTCATGTATATACACAGAGAGTTCAACTTCCGTCGCTAAGTTAGCATAAGGACGATGCACTACGGTGGTAAAACTTGAGTTTGAATCGAAAATTAGAGAAACCTTTAATTTTTTTTTTTTCAGGTGAAGGTGAATTAGCTAGTTTAATTTGAACATAGAAGGTTTTTATTCCCAAACATGTGAATATTTTAGTCTATTTTAGGAGAATCCAATTTTAATCCATTATTTATATAATCTGATATATAACCTAATAATAAATTGCTTGATGATTTCAATTAAGTCTGTTATTTATAAGAAACATAAAAATATAAGTATTATTTATAATAATACTGCTATAATTTTGAAAATTAACATAAATATCTAAAGTTAATATCTCTAGAATAATTTTAAAGATTTTAGAGATATTTGTAAGAACTCGCATATAGTAATGGATGAACAAACAAGCTATACTTTGCAAAAAAACAGCATGGATTTACTAAAGAGAAGTCCATGTCTGAGCAATTCACTTATATTTCATAATCATGTTATGGCTGAGTTGGATAAACGGAATGGATACGCTATGATACTCTTGGACTTTGCTAAGGCATTGATAGGATTCCACGTGGAAAACTATTGATTAAACTGGAGAATATGGGATTGGAATACAAACTGTTGACTGAATCAGTGGCGGCTGACGATAGCCATCAGGGATGACTATCTGTCAGCCGCCACTGATGATGCAAAGATAGGCAAAGCCATCAGAGATGCTACTGATATACTTTTCTTACAGAATGATTTCAATAGGCTGGAAGTGTGGGCAAACGAAAATGGCTATCCGTTTAGTTAGTAAGTGAAAAGTTATGCGCTTTTGCGTGATGCAGTATGCAACAGCATATTATATTGATGGAATCATGCTTTAGTAACTGACGAGGCTAGAGATCTTGTAATTATGGTGGATCGAAAGTTGAAGTTCAAAGGTCACGTAACAAAAATTGCAAATACATTTCAGAGGATAATTGCAATGTTGAAACGAACATTGACATGTGAGGACATGAAAGCCATTTTGTCTCTTTACAATGCAATCTCCTCGGTTCCAAGGCGAATAAAGAAGTTGTGGAAAAGCTGCAAAGAAGTTACGTAGATGATATCGGCATTATGAATTGTACGTTGCGAGGATAGATTGAGAGCATGTGGATTGTAGACAGAAGAAAGAAGGTTGATATGACAGAGTTCTGTAAACGTTTAAGAGGGCGTTATAGGATATCAGATCATAAAATTTGTCATTACATGGAAGGTGGGGAGAGGACAAAGGAGGCATCCGTAGATCACCCACACCAGATGTCATAACTTCTTTTAAACTCATTCACACTAGATGTACTCACCGCTTCAACTGGCATTCTATTCCACATATTCAAGGTGTGTGGCACCGTGAGTGTGTGACTATTATTATTATTATTATTATTATTATTATTATTATTATTATTATTATTATTATTATTTGCCCTCGATAAGTCCTTGATCTGCTAGAGGACTAATTTTTTTAAAAACATTTTATTATGTCTCAGATAAATTGTATACATAGATACAGTAATGATTATATATATGCACGTGTATGTGCACGTTATGAATATTATATATATATAATATTCATAACACCTTACAACTCTGAATAACAGATACTCGCAAGTTAATAATATTTTTTAAATAATTTTTTTTTCTTTTTTTAATTCCATCTTTATTTTTCTGTATAATGTATTATATTCTTTCTTTGGGAGGCATTTCTGATTTCTTCCTCGAAGCTTAGCAGAGCTTATCTGAGGAAGATAATAGATGGCGGTGGTTTCATGGTTATGTTTCTATACTGGTCGCAAGCCGGGTGTTGATTCTACTGTTTGTTGGTATGTGCTTTGAAGACTTCAACTGCTATTACAGTTTAACCTTTTTTTTCTTTTTTTTTTCAAGTAGGGTTGGATTTAGACATGGCGTGTTTGTTTGTTTGTGTTCTTGTAGTGATGGGTTTTGAGAGGGGGTTTGTCATAGGTAGTGTGCGTGTGTGTGTGGGGGGGGGTGGATGGGTGGGGGGGGGGGGTGGATGGGTGGGGGGGGTGGATGGATGGATGGATCTTGGGTGGGTGGGTGGATGGATGGGTCTTGGGTGGGTGGATGGGTGGGTGGGAGAGAGAGAGAGAGAGAAACAGAAATTGCTCTAATTTTCATTCTCGCTATAATATTTATACAACACCTGTTTCAGCTCTCTGTATGTTCCTAGGTTCTGTTGTCGAACGGCAGTTTGTTTATCATGTCAGGTACGTAGAAATTTCGGGTGGCTTTGCCGTAGAGATTGTTGTACTTATATGTTATGTAGTTTGTTGACTGTGGTCTTGTTATTTGATATGTTGTTCTGGTTACTCTATATGTTGGGCTGTAGTAGTGTTTTAACGTGACTGTGTAGTGGCATAAGTGTTTCACCTTAAATATTTTGTGTTTTGTCCGTGCTTCCTGCATAAGAGTGGGTTGTTCCCAGAATATCAGTTTTACCATTTTATCTTGCAACCATTGTACCCTGTTAAGTCTGTAGTCTGCGGAGAATGCGTATGATGTGACTGCATATCTTAAAATGTTTTCACATAATGATTTATAGATTAGTATTTTTATGTGGGTTGGGGCAATATCTTTTAATCTGTATAGTTTGCTTGCTATTATCCTAAGCTTGGTGTGTAGGTAGTTTGTATGGCTATTCCAACTTTGATCTGCATCGAAGTGAACTCCAAGGTAGCGTGTTGTTTTCACCTGTGTGATGGTTGTGGTTTTAGGTTCTGGGCTTTGTATAGGAGGATGAATGTCGGATAGTGTGATATTTAGTTTCTATGGGCAGGGTTTGGGGGGTTTTGAATATCATTAGCTTTGTTTTTCCAGGGTTTATATATATGCCGTTTTCTGTTAACCAGTTAATGATTTGATTGATGTCGTGTTGCATATTTGTGTAAGCGATATTTGCTTTGTTGTGAATGGATACCATGGCCGTGTCGTCTGCGTACTGAAAGATTTTACTTCTTAGGGGAAGGTGGCTTATGTCGTGTGTGTGTGTGTGTGTATATGTTAAATAGAATGGGAGATAGGACGGCTCCTTGCGGTACTCCACAAGTTACATGTACCTCTTTGCTGTACGCTGATCCTATACGTGTGGTGCTTTCTGTTTTTCATGTATGCTTTAAACCACTGGAGTGGACGACCTCCAATTCCGATATGCGTTAGTTTCGTTAACAAAGTTTTATGTGTTAGTGTGTCAAATGCTTTTGTTAGGTCAATGAATACCACTAATGTTATTCTGTTTTTATCCAATGCAGCGTTTATTAGGTCTGTGAAATCTTCCAGGAGTGTTGCTGTTCCTTTATTTTTTTGAAAACCATATTGTGTTTTGGGTATGATTTGAAATTTTTCCACGTATGTGGAGAGTTTGTGATGCACGATGCGCTCCATGATTTGGTTGATTACAGACAACGTGGCGATGGGTCTGAAATTACTTATAATGTTTGTTTTCCCCTGTTTGTGTATGGGTGTGATTAATGCAGTCTTTAGTGTTTCAGGTATGTGCCCCGTTTCGAAGATTTTATTTAACAGTTTTTGTATAATAATATATATAATTGTATACAATAATAATAATAACAATAATAATGATTTTTGTTCTTTTTTCAAATCAAATATTGTTTTATTGATCTCTCAAATATTTACATATATACTATCATCTTGAGTAACATTCAGTATGTTATTTTACAAGGTTCAGCACTAAGTGCTACATATAATGAAATTTCAATTATAATGAAGCTAACATAGTTTTATTTGCTACGTTTTAAAATAACAATCACAGTAATAATTTACAATTATTACTTGTGTTCAGAGTTACACCAGTTATATAATATTACATGTTGTAGTTTACTATTTTTTTTTCAAAGTTTGAGAAAGTATGATTATACAACAGTATTCACACGTATGAAATTAAAATATTATATTTCCTAAATATACAATGCAAACTGATTATTTACATAATTGTTTAATAATAAGAATAATTTATTACATTATTTTTTCGTGTTGCATAGTAATATTATATTAATGATATTATCACATAATAATCAGTACCTTCAGTATCTTCTTTATTGTTATATACTTTACTGACTGTTTTGTTACATAATCTGCATTCTTTGATTATAAGGATTATGTGTAGATGAGTGCGGCGTATTAATCCCACCTACGTCGAAGCTTGGGTTAGCTTTTATGAAGAGAGTGGGATCTGCCTTCACTATTTATGTTGTTGTTGTTACTGTTTATGCATGGGATGTAGGCATTGGATGCTAGTGATATGTGATGCCTATATTAGTGTTAATGGTATATTAACTTTGTTGGTATATTTTCCAGAGTTCGTGATTTAATGTTCTGTAGTTATCTACGTGTTTTAACTTTCTTGGTAGGTTGTTGAGTTGCGTGGGTATCTGATATGATCTCACAAAAGAACCGTATGAGTTGTTGAAGGGTGTAGGAATGTAGAGGGTTGTTGTAGGTCGTGTTATACGATATGTGTCTCTGTTGTTTCGATAGGTGATGTTGAAGTAATTCCTTGTTAATGTCGTGTAGTGTTTCAGGTTTTTAATGCTCAGAATTCTGTGTGTCGCCATGTGCTGGTCGGATATTGGTTGTTGCGTGTAAGGTGTCCAAATCACTGTTGACACAATTTTCCTGTGTAATGTTTCTAATTTTGTTAGGTGGCCGTTTGATGTGTTTGCATAGAGTGTTATTTCGTATCTGAGTAGGGATTCGCAGATGCCGTGAATAGGAGTTTTTTTATGTTGGATGAAATAATGTCTTTAACTTGGAAGAGTTTTGCTGCGATGATCCGGAGTTTGGTATGTAGGTATTCTATATGTTTTCTCCATTTAAGGTGTCAATCTATATAGAGACCAAGGTATTTTGCATGTGTTACAGGTTTGATTTTGGGACATTGACAGGTATTTTTATTGTTAATGCAGCGGTATGTGTGGCAGTGTATCGATAGTGGTGCGGAGCGCATGATTCTTGGATTGTGTATTATCAGCATCTGTGTTTTGGTGCCGTTGATTAGAATTGCGTTTTTGTAAAAGTATGTTGTGATTTCATTTAGGTCTTGTTGTGCTTTGCAGAGAGCTGTGTTAATGTCTGTGTGATTGCTAGTAGTGCCGTGTCGTCTGCGTACTGAAATATTTGACTTCTTATGTCCATGTTATGAACATCGTTAATGTATAGGTTGAATAGAGAGGATGATAATATGGCACCTTGAGGAACACCGTCGTTTATTTGTATACCCCGGCTGTGACTTGTACCTATTTTTGTTACTCGTGTTCTGTTTGAGAGGTAGTTCCTAAACCATATATGCAGTGTTTCTCTTATATCTATTGAGTATGGTTTGGTGAGTAGTATGTTATGTTGAAGTGCAAAAGCTTTGGTTAAGTCAAGCAGTATAAGGACGGCGTACTTGTTTTTGTCTAGAGCTTTGTTTATTGTGTCGGTGATGTCTTCTAATAAAGTAATGGTGCTTTTTGTTTTCTGAAAACCGTATTGTTTTTGTGAGATGATGTTGTACTTTTGTAAATAGTTCTGTAGTCTGATGTGTGTTATTTTTTCTAGAAATTTTGAGATGACTGGTAGGTAGCTATTGGTCTGTAGTTCTGAGTATCGTTTCTGTTACCGTGTTTCTACATTGACGTAATTATTGCAGTTTTTAGTTGTTGTGGAATAATGCCTGTGTCGAATATTATGTTCACGAGTCTCAAAAGATAATAATAATATTTATTCCCATAAAGATAAACTTAAATTATAAACAAAAATGGATTGACCATGTAAACCAAATGGCCAACACCTGACATCCTAAACAAATACTAAAATATAAGCCAGTTGGAAAGAGAAGGCAGGGTAGATCTTAAAAAAGGATATTGGATGGACAATGAGACTGGAACGGACCAATATGGTCTATACCCGTAATTAGTGTGATGATAAACAATGTAAACTGTAACCAAGAACGAAAGGCACAAAACTTCTTTCTACCTGACTCTTTAATAAACTGTTTCTTAATATTTCAATTAATTCAGTTTATTTATTTATTCATATGGAGTTTCCTCCCTTTTCGCCCCCGTTCCTATTGGGGCGAGTTGAGCTCACTCATGGGGGAGTTAAGTATTTATGGCTGTAGATCCGTGTGTGTTCACGGGGTCGGTTTGCCTGCTTTGCAGGATGAAAAACCAGGATAAACTGGGGGGGGGGGGGATCCTGCTGTCCACGCCCAAGACCGGCTAACTTGGCTATGGCTGAGGAAGATCCTTGAGCTCCTCAGATCGGCGACGGTAATCGAACCCAGGACGCTCCTTCCCCAGGCATATGGTTGCGAAGCGCAAAGCCACTAGGTAACCGCGAGGACAATTAATTCAGTAAATCAACCAAAACACACACAACAACAACAACAACGTTACTGGCTTGCTGGGTGAAGCATAAAATGCTTTTGTTTTCGCCTTTCTTTTGTTTGTGTCGATAAGCTTGATGGGGGGGGGGTTGTGAGCCTTATGCTCGCACTTTGTGAACTATGGAGTTAGCCCTGTTCTGCTGAGAGCAGGATTGCCTTGGGTCTTTTATGTTTGTGATAGTCATGTTCACTATAACTGGAAGCTTGTCTGATTAGTGGGTTGGGATGAGAATGTGCCTTGCTGAAGAACTTTTCCGCATGGTCATGAAGGAGAGAACGGATGTCAGGGGTTCCAGTTTCTCTGTAGATCTGCGTGTTTTTGACGAACCATGGGGGGGGGGGGATCCAAGATCATCCGAAGGCATTTGTTTTGTATCCTCTGTAGTTTTAGGATGTTAGATTTGGATGTGTGACTCCATGCTGGGGATGCATTTGTGATTACTGGTCGTATTGCCATTTGATATAGTAGCAGCTTGTTGCGTGTATCCAATTTGCTGTTGCGGTTGATCAGGGGATAGAGTTGGGCTATGGTTCTGGATGTCTCTGTGCCTATGAGCTTGATGTGGCTGTTGAAATTTAGCTTTTTGTCTAGCTGTACTCCAAGGTATTTGGTTTTTCTCTGCCATGGTATCTTTTTTCCGAGGAGTTGAATGTCATCTTGGATGAAGGCTTTGCGTCTGGTGAATAGTATAGCTGAGCTTTTGATGGGATTTACTTCTATCCTCCAGTCCAAGAACCATTTCTCTAGCTTTGTAATGGTGTCCTGGAGACGACTGATCGCCAGGTGTGGGCGGAGAGATCTTGTCATTATAGCTGTGTCATCAGTATATAGGGCTGTGATGGTAGTCCTCAGGTTCTGTGGAATGTCAGCCACGTAGATTGTGAAAAGAAAAGGAGCAAACAGGGATCCCTGTGGTACTCCTGCCAGGATTTTGCGCCTAGTTGAGATGGTGCCATTTATTTTTATCTGCATGGATCTGTCAGTGAGGTATGATTTTATTAGACGGGTAAGGTTTGTTGGAATGTTGGCCTGAATGAGTTTGTAGAGTAGTCCTTGATGCCATACCTTGTCAAAGACCTTGGCAATATCCAGAAAGACTGCAGCTGTGTGAAGGTTCCAGTTGTATCCTTGAGTGATATGCTCCACTAGTGTATTTGTTGCACTGTGCTGTGCATACAGCGGAAGCCAAATTGTTCGTTTGGAATTATTCCTAATTAGTCTGATTTTTCTTGTAGTCTTGAGAGGATGATTTTTTCAGCAATCTTTCCTAGGTTGGAAAGCAGGCTTATTGGACGGTAGCTTTGCGGGAGTTGTGGATTGTTTCCTGGCTTTTTTATTGGTATGATGTCGGCTGTTTTTCATGCAGTGGGGAAGTGTTGTATCCTCAGTATTGCATTGGTTATGTTAACCAGATGCACAATAGCCTTTCGAGGAAATAGTTTGATGATTATGTTTGTAATTCCACCTGGACCTGGAGATTTTTTGTTGTGTAGATGTTTTATGATGTTGGTTATTTCCATTGGAGTAGTGGGGGTGATGCTGTCTGGTTTGTCTGAGGTCTGTCTTAAGGTACGCTTGACCTGCTGGTGGACTTTATATATGTGGGTAATGTTTATGTTGTCATATGAAGGGCTGCATTATTTTTCTAGGTTTTCTACTATTGCTTCTGCGTTTTCTTTATCAGTGTGTGCCGTTCTATGTGCGGTTTGCATGGGAGGGGGGGGTTGTGTTTGATGCGCAGGATCTTCCGAAATTTCCATATTGTGTGATCTTCTGGGTTAAGTGAAGACAGTTTATTGTCCCAATCTTGATTCCTGTGTTTTGAAGTGCTTTTCTGACTTGGTTGTTAAGTTGTGCAGTGTTTTCTTGTCCTGTGGGGCTCTTGTGTTGTTGTTGTATATTTTGTTTGGCTTTGTTTTTTGTTCTGATAAGGTCCATGATGTTTTCTGGGAGCCGTCTGATTGGGTGATTGGTTGTGGTTTTGGTGACTGCTTCTAGTGATTTTTTGATTTGGTTTGTTAGATTGCTTACTGCTTCATCCATTTCTTCTTTTTTGTGGATGATGGGTACAGGACCAATGTATTCTGGTAGGATTTTGGCTAGCCTATTCCATGATATGAAGGTGTGCTGGGGGGGGGGAACAGTTGGTCTTGCGTGCCAAGTTTGATCAGGTTTGGGTTGTGGTCAGATGATAGTTCATTGATCGTCTCTAGTTGGTATTGATAACTGATGTTTCTAAGGATAGCTATATCAAGTACATCTGATCTGCCATGAGGGCTGTAATGAGTGTGCTCGGTGGGTCCTGCTACCACAACTGAGTTAAGTATAGAGTAGTTGTGTAGTATGCGTCCACTTCTGTTGTTGGTGGTGCTGAATCATGCTGTGTGTTTGGCGTTCAAGTCTCCTGCTATGATGGTGGGGTCTGTGGTGCCAAGGACGGCATCCAGGTCTGCTGTCAGTAGAGGGTTGCTTGGTGAATTGTAGGCGGCATATATCTTGAAGCTTGCAGCATTGTTTGTGTAAACTTGTATTCCTGTAGTCTCCAGGTTGGTAGTCTGTGGGTTGGATATGGCATTGTGATGGAGGTACGGTTTGATGTAGATTGTAGTGCCTCCCCCTCTGGTGCTGAGTCTATCCGTTCGGTACGTTGTGTATCCTCTCACTTTTGGGTTGTTAGCCGGTCTTAGGTGGGTCTCGTTGATCAGCATTATGTTCGGGTTGTGTCTTTGTGCGAATTCCTGTAGTTATAGTGTCTTGTTGGTGAAGCCGTTGGCATTCCAGGCTGCAATTAGAAGCGAGTTGGGTTTTACTTTTGTTTTATTCATTGTTGAGTGCTGTCAGTATAGAATGGGTTCCTTGCAAGAATCTCTTTGTGGAGGATGGAGTTGGGTTTGTTCTGCTGAATTCCTGCAGCATAGTGGCTAGCGAGGCAGTCAGTATTGCTGTGATGTTGGAGCCTATTTGATTGCTATGCATTGTGTCCTTTGGGCGTGCTGCTTCTGCATAGGTCTTGGTGGGAGGTTGAGCCCTTTCCTGACTTTTGTGGATAGGGTTTTGTTGGTTTGATGACTGTGCAACTGAGATGCTTTGAGTGGTCCAGATTGGGGGAGGTTGGACGGGTCTTGTATTTCCGTGATTTCTGGGGTGGTGGTTGCATCCTTTGTAGTTTGCTGGGTGGGGACCTCCACAGTTGGCACATTTGGCTGGTGTGGATCTTGGTTTTGAGCATGTAATAGTTTGATATTTCTCAGCACACTTCAGGCATCTGAACTCGGCTTCACATTGTCTTTGGGCATGGCCAAACTTTTGGCAACGATGGCAATGCCCTTCTGATGCCCTTTTCCTAAGTGGTTCTGTTGTTATCTTAAGTCCACAGGCCGCAGTTATGTCATAAATTCGTCTTTGCATGTTCTGGATATCAACTAATACTAATGGCATCGGTCGTTTATTGGATCTAAGCACCCGGCTGACTTTGATTGGTGTTAGGCCCTGCTGGGTGAGGTCTGCCACGATCTCCTCGGAGGTAATGCCTTCAGTGACGCCTCGCAGTACAACTTGAGATTTCTTTCGCTGCTTAGTGTGAAGGTGTGGTACTGTAGTTTGTTGTTATCCACCATTTTTGTTATCCCTCTGTAGTATCTGACTGTTGTTGATTGGATTTTTACTCCAATGCTCGTCGGTGTTTCTGGTCCAGGAGTAGTCAATGTTATGTTCTCTCAGGTGTCTTGCAAATGTGGTCCATTTTTCTTTTTCATGGAGAATGTTTGTGAGGGTGTTTGTGAGGGTGTTTCGTTTTCCATATGATCATCCTCGGTTCTGCGTCTTTTATTCGTGTGTTCTTCTGTGAAGTCTGTCTGACTGTGGTTCTCAGGTAGGGAGATGGACGTGTTGTTGATCTCTTCAACTTCGTCCTCGATATCTTCCAGATATCTCGATATCTGGATGAGCGTGCAGGTTTAGGAAACCTGGCCATTCCGTATCGAATTTTTCAAGTAAAAATTTAAAGAGTTTTAGTGCTTGATCTTTGTTTAGATACTCTAGAAGATCATTAAAGTTATCCATATCTGTTCTGTACGTTGTTAAATCTAATAGGTGGTGATTGGGGAATTGCGTATGAGCGCAAGTAGAAATCCCGCAGGTCTTGAGACCTGTCAAAAGAAATTCTGAGAAATATTTATAATGGCGAAGAGAACGGGCTAGGGCCAGAAAATTGCATCAAAAGTCAAAGTCTTGCATTGTATTCCGCTATCAAAGAAGATTCAAAAAATCTAAAACTCACTAATCACCACTGAAATCAAAAACATTCTTCGCAACAACAACCATCATGCCGGTATTCATCTTCCGCCATCTTGAATCAACCATCATCCAAAATCCAAAAGCACACACCTTATAGTCCTTATAAGGACTGGCTTAAAGGGGCGAAGCAGGAATGCTTTTCATCTTCCCCGTTATCTATAGAGGACAGTGTAGGGATAAGGTGTTATTGAGCTATTAAAGCTCTGATCATGGCAGGAGGGTAACAGCAATAGCCGAGCCTCAGTTAGAACTTCATTGGCTACAGCACTGCCATCCATTACCCTCCAAAGGGATTAATCACCGCATCTCACGGTCGACCCTTCCTTCAAACAAAACCCCAAAACACACACAGATTTTTTGATATTTACATAGATATGTATTATACAAATTTCTAAAAGTGTTGGAAGGAGTTTAAAAATAACTTTATTTTTCAAGATAATTTTAATTATTATTTTTTAATATAGCATCGACAAATAAATTTAATACAAACAGTTAAGTTTTTCTTCATCTCTATTTTTGTTTCGATCTCATAAAAATTAATACAAAACTGCCTACTAGAAAATTAGAAAAGTCCTTCTGAGTGTCATCTAAAATTCTACAAATCATAGATAACCTTCTACGTCACATGTCATCCTTAAGATCTCTAAAACATACTGCATGTTCACCAAGTTAAAGAATATCTTAATACCAAATGAACAATAGGATACGTATCCTTGGTTTTCCTGGGTTCAAGTTGATGTTAGATTCTTGTTTTCCATTATACATCAACAAATCATTATAGTTAATAATAATAATAATAACAATAATAATAATAATACCTTTATTATAATATCCCTCTAGAATGACAATTTAGAATTTTTCATTTTAAAACGATTCAAAATGATAATAGCAATTTCTTCGTAGTGATTATTTTAAAAGGAATTTTTAAAAAAAAATAATAAAAACGTCTCTAGGTTTAATTACTGTGAATAAGGACGCTTTTCTTTTTGTCCTATTCCGTTTTCTGGTTGTCAGAAGTCATTTCCTTACTTATGAGATAAGTTAGAAAACGGAAACAAAGAATCCAATGTATCAGTTACGATAGGGCTGGAAATGTTCAGAAGGAAAGAAAGAAAAAAAAATTACGTTATTCGGAAATCCCTTTATACATTACTCGAATAGCTTTCTATTTTGGTTTCACTCAGTAGTCAATTAGTTTTGGGAGTGTCTTTTGTATTTTTTTCAGCTAGAAACCCGAGGTTTCTGATCGTGATTAACGTTATTGTGAACATTCAATATTTTGTTGGTATCGTGTATCAACGCCATCTTGTTAGCCACCTGTTGACTCACCATCGCACTTCTTTTTTAGATACGATCATCAATGGAAAAGTATTTTACCTTTTATTGGAGTATTCTTGGGATGCTAACAAATTATCTGCCTTTATTTTGAACTTGGAGTTATCTTTAAAGAACAATGAAAGTTTTAATAATTAAACAAAGACATTATCCACCTGGATTGTGTTTTTCATGTAATGCAATACAAAGGCAACTTGTGTAAAAATAATGCAATATTGTCATCATCAGAAATTTTGATTACTAGTTCTATAAAGCCTGAATTCTGGATTTAAGATTGCTCTTTTATTGGGATAATGATTGTATCATACTGAACAAGAAATCGTACTCTCAATTGTTTGGTTTTATAATCTAGATTGTTGAGACGGGGGCAAAAATTCATATCTCAGTCAAATTATAATCTAGTTTATGCTGTAGGTCGCAAAGATGGACAAATCGTTTGATCAGTCAGGTATAACGATATAAATATGAACAAAGTAGTTCGTGTGTTTGGGGGGGTGGGTTGTTCCTTACCAACAGATAGAAAATAAAGTTGCAAAAAACTACACAGTTTAAGTCTTCTGGGAGCCAAAACTAAAACTTTATTAACGTATAGCAAATAAACAAATTCTGAAAGGACAAAACAGAGAGAGAGAGAGAGAGAGAGAGAGAGAGAAAGAAACTCATTCTCAATACTGTTTGCTACTAACGTTTCAATACTAATTGAACTGTTTTCATTAAATAAGAGATTAAAAGGGATATAATTAAGAACAAGAACATTGTTTATAAACAATAAAATCTATTATACATAATGCGTTTTCAAAACATTCCAAATAAAACGCTGTTCTCTGATTCTACATTTTAATTAGAATATTATAAAATATAGTAAATATAACTTTTAATTTATATTTAAATTAAAATTTATTAAAACAATTTTGTACAAGGTTTACATAAAAATTAAAATTTTAAATTTAAATAGAATATTACAATAGACACCATGTATAATTTTATATACAGATTATATAAAATAAATATGCATTATTTAAATGTTTATTTGGCTGAAAAAAAAAAGTCGAAAATCAGGAATCAATCGACCGTGAGATGCGGTGATTGATTCATTCAATCCAATACCCTTGGAGGGTAATGGATGGCAATGCTGTAGCCAGTGAAGTTCTAACTGAGGCTCGGCTATTGCTGTTACCCTCCTGCCATGATCAGAGCTTTAATAGCTCAATAACACCTTATCCCTACACTGTCCTCTACAGATAACGGGGAAGATGAAAAGCATTCTTGCTTCGCCCCTTTAAGCCAGTCCTTATAAGGACTATAAGGAAATGTTTATTTATTTTCGTGGTGGTCTTCATATATGAGGGTGAATCGATCGATCGTGAGATGCGGTGATTGATTCATTCAATCCAACACCCTTGGAGGGTAATGGATGGCAATGCTGTAGCCAATGAAGTTCTAACTGAGGCTCGGCTATTGCTGTTACCCTCCTGCCATGATTAGAGCTTTAATAGCTCAATAACACCTTATTCCTACACTGTCCTCTACAGATAACGGGGAATATGAAAAGCATTTTTGCTTCGCCCCTTTAAGCCAGTCCTTATAAGGATAAGAAATGTTTATTTTGCATTATTTAAATGTTTATTTTGAGGACCCAGAAATGGTTTTTGAAAAAAAGTCCTTTTTAGGACTTCCAGGGTAACAAATGGCAATGCTGTAGCCAATGAAGTTTTAACTGATGCTCAGCTATTGCCGTTACCCAGCCATGACTATGTTTTTTAGCTCAATAACACTCCATCCACACAGATTTACTTCATTCAGATGATGGGATAAAGAGTTAAGGACTCAGTCCATCGCCCAGTTCTTATAAGAACTATAAAAAATGTTTATTTTTAATTTAAGCGTTACTCAAATATATATTTTCAAAATGAATGAGAGTTTAAATAATAAAATGAATCAGGGAAGTTTCAAGTTTTTATTATCTTTATATTTATATTTATAAATATTTATATTTTTTCCTATTTAGAATTAATAATCACTTCCTGTTTCAGATTTTATATACTTATGTGTGTTAAAATTTTCAAAAAGAATGAGAGTTTGAATAATAAAATGAATCAGGGAAGTTTTAAGTTCTTATTATTTATATTTTTTCCTATTTAGAATTAATAATCACTTCCTGTTTCAGATTTTATATACTTATGTGTGTTAAAATTTTCAAAAAGAATGAGAGTTTGAATAATAAAATGAATCAGGGAAGTTTTAAGTTCTTATTATTTATATTTTTTTCTATTTAGAATTAACAATCACTCCCTGTTTCAGATTTCAATACTTGTGTATGTTAAATTCATGCTCAGTTGGTACACACACACACACACACACACACACAAACACACACAGAGTATACTGTTACATTAGGGAATAATATCAATGTCATCATTCCGATATTATGTATTATTACAATATTATATAATAATAAAAAAAGTCAAAGGGATTCATTTTATAAATATGGTTTATATAATAATAATATACAGTTTGGATTATTGAGATCTGGCATTCGAAGTTGCTCGGTACACTTTATTTTAAAAAAATTACTTGAAACACTCATTGATAAATTATTTCTAAATTCGTGGGTACAATCTGAATTGCACTGTATTATCAGTCAAGTTCTTGCGAATGATCTTTTGTTTTGGCTTTGTTTCAGTTATGTGAATAAAATAATAATAATACACAATAAAATATCAAAATTGAAGATATGCAACCTACCTCTTTACTTTAAGCAGACGATGTTATACTGCTAAATAAATTCAGAATAACTCTTCGGGACTCTAAAAGTGAATAATTAATGTTGGAAATATGATATGAAAATCAGAAACAAAAAAAAGACCATAACCTGATGAACTGGTACGACTTGGTCCTGGCTATGAAGACCATGGAAAACATCAACTGCTTTCTTAGGGGATAGGGGGGAGAGGTGTAAATGCTCAAGAGTTGCAGCTGTTTAAGCAAAAAAAATTTAGCGAAACTGGTGAAACTAAATATGAAAATAGATGATAGAATAAGCAAAGCTAGTATGGTGAGGAGCCAGCCAAAAATATTTATTTATTATAAGTAATAGTTTTGTAATTAATAAGTGATAATACTTATTATATATATATGATCATACTTAAATGAAATATAACAAAATATCCAAAACAAATGAAAATATAATGTATACACTATATGTTTAATTGAATGAAATAAATATAATCAATTTAGTTTAAGTCAATAGAAAATTAGAGATCGACACTGAGGTCGATTAATACCCTTGGAGGGTAATGGGTAGCAATGCTGTAGCCAATGAAGTTCTAACTGAGGCTTGGCTATTGCTGTTACCCTCCTCATCACAGCTTTAGTAGCCCATAAATACCTTATCTCTACACTGTCCTCTACAGATAACGGGGAAGGTGAAAAGCATTCTTGCTTCGCCCCTTTAAGCCAGTCCTAATTATAAGGATATGTAAGGAATAGAAAGTTATGGTGGGGTTTCAAGTTTGGACCGTGAGATGCGGCGATTAACACCCTTGGAGGGTAATGGATGGCAATGCTGTAGCCAATGAAGTTCTAACTGAGGCTCGGCTATTACTGTTACCCTCCTGCCATGATCAGAGCGTTAATATCTCATAAACACCTTATCCCTACACTGTCCTCTACAGATAACTGGGAAGATGAAAGCATTCTTGCTTCTCCCCTTTAAGCCAGTCCTTATAAGGATATAAGGAATAGAAAGTTATGGTGGGGTTTCGAGTTTGGACCGTGAGATGCGGCGATTAACACCCTTGGAGGGTAATGGATGGCAATGCTGTAGCCAATGACGTTCTAACTGAGGCTCGACTATTGCTGTTACCCTCCTGCCATGATCAGAGCTTTAATAGCTCAATAACACCTTATCCCTACACGGTCCTCTACAGATAACGGGAAAGATGAAAAGCATTCTTGCTTCTCTCCTTTAAGCCAGTCCTTATAAGGACGTGAATTATTCGAGTGACCGTGAGATGCGGTGATTAATACCCTTGGAGGGTAATGGATTGCAATGCTGTAGCCAATGACGTTCTAACTGAGACTCGGCTATTGCTGTTACCCTCCTGCCATGATCAGAGCTTTAATAGCTCAATAACACCTTATCCCTACACGGTCCTCTACAGATAACGGGAAAGATGAAAAGCATTCTTGCTTCGCTCCTTTAAGCCAGTCCTTATAAGGACGTGAATTATTCGAGTGACCGTGAGATGCGGTGATTAATACCCTTGGAGGGTAATGGATTGCAATGCTGTAGCCAATGACGTTCTAACTGAGACTCGGCTATTGCTGTTACCCTCCTGCCATGATCAGAGCTTTAATAGCTCAATAACACCTTATCCCTACACTGTCCTCTACAGATAACGGGGAAGATGAAAAGCATTCCTGCTTCGCCCCTTTAAGCCAGTCCTTATAAGGAATAGAAGGTTATATTGCAATGATAGTAGTTTTATTGCTGTAATTACATTTTATTTTAATATCTGAATTCCTATTTGTTTATTTAAATAAAGATCTTGGACGATTTATCAGAAGAAAATAGAAAATACCGAAAATTAAAACTTGGAAGATGAGTGTAAGAGTTGAACGATATATAAATATTTTAACTTGAATTATTTAGAAGTTTAATGTAAGACTTAAAATATAATTTACAAAATTTATTCTTGTACGAACTTTGTTTCTAAACTCGGAATATCTTACTATTAATTAGCATATGATTTACAGCAGAATCAGTTCTGTTTTGATCGAGTACATACATAATTACTTAATTATAGTACTCTTTTAACAATTATGTAACCATACCTCAAAATCAACATTTCGTTTATGTTTCAAAAGTTGGAAAAAAAATCTAAATTCGAGTAGCGACTGTATTTTCTTTTTATTTGGCCTTGTCGTAAGAAGAAGACAGGTATCATGTGCTTGGTCGCAAAGGAAGTAATGCTAATATCCCTCCTGGGTATTAAATAGCTACGATCTAACTTTCTGCTTCACCGAGCTGTGACTTTGGCTTGCATTATGTCCATTAGCAACTCCAGCTCCCTTAATGCACTCATATTTCATCAGTGCTCTTCCATTATTTTTAATCTGCTCCAGGAATAAACGTAGCAAATGTCACGTGCAAGCAAAAGATTTACCATCGTTATATTCATACACGTTTTTATTTACTTTTTTGTTTATATTTTGTTTCTATGCCATGCTAGAAGTCACAGGATTTGCTGGTGGTTACAGTTTGTTCTGTTACGATTTTAAAAGTTCATAATGCAAGTTACATGAACGCAGGCGTTATTTATATTTATAGCAAGTGTAAATGCCGATTTCCTTTTTTTCTTCGAAGAAAATCAAAGTATAAGATATTTTTATAATAAACATATAGATAAAAACATTTACTGTATCAATTTAAAATTCATTTTTAAGAATGTTAAAAAGATATTTATATTTTTATAATATAATACATTTTAATTTAAAATTATATTAAAAAAATTTAAATTTATTAATTTTCTTTATAAGTCGTGTTAATGTTTATACTCATATTCTATCATAGACGATGAAAAACTGTTTGCTTTAGGAAAAAAATATTCAAATATTGGTTCAAATTTAATCAACATTTAATTACATTTAATAAAAGCAGTGGGACAAAATAACGGTGCATACCAATAAAAGCAATATATTTATTTTTAAATATATATATATATATATATATATATATATATATATATATATATATATATATATATATATATATATATATATATATATATATATATATATATATATATATATATATATAAGCGTCATCAGATTTAAATTAAGTATAACTTAATAGCCAAACAAAATGACAAAAATAGCCTATACACCATATGCTTAATGTGAGATGCGGTGATTAATACCCTTGTAGCCAATGAAAAATAGAAAAATGGATGAAATAGGAATCAATCGACCGTGAGATGCGGTGATTAATTCATTCAGTCCAATATCCTTGGAGGGTAATGGATGGCAATGCTGTAGCCAATGAAGTTCTAACTGAGGCTCGGTTATTGCTGTTACCCTCCTGCCATGATCAGAGCTTTAATAGCTCAGTAACACCTTATCCCTACACTGTCCTCTACAGATAACGAGGAAGATGAAAAGCATTCTTGCTTCACCCATTTAAGCCAGTCCTTATAAGGAGACGATCAGCGGGAAGGTCGACCGTGAGATGCGGTGATTAATACCCTTGGAGGGTAACGGATGGCGATGCCGTAGCCAATGAAGTTCTAACTGAGGCTCGGCTATTGCTGTTACCCTCCTGCCATGATCAGAGCTTTAATAGCTCAATAACACCTTATCCCTACACTGTCCTCTACAGATAACGGGGAAGATGAAAAGCATTCTTGCTTCGCCCCTTTAAGTCAATCCTTATAAGGACTATATTAAATATATTAAAAGTAAAATTCATTAAATATATATATTATATTAAAAGTTAAATTGCTATGATTGTAGCTTTATTGCTGTAATTTTACTTATTTATTACCCAAATGCGTACTTGGTAATTTAAATATTTCAAATAAAAAAATAATATATTTTTTATTTGAGATAAATAAATTTAAGTAATATATATATAGGGTCTTCACATCTTAGGCAGACTGGATTTGAACCCAGGTGATTCCAACTAAAAAACCGCACTTTGATATCTGCGTTCACTAAAAAAAACAAAAAAAAGCAAAATAATGGCTGTCTTTATATCATTATACTTCTGTTCTATTACTATTTCATCTGATCGTTAATATTGAAGTGTAGATGGTATAATCTTTGTAATTAAAAAAACTTGTAGGTGAGTTACCTTGTCTCATAAGTAGTTGTTAGGGTTTTTCTTCCCTAAGACTTGTTTTTTCATCCCGAAATATTGAAAACCTTACAGAAAAACAAACAAGATCAACAAACATAATACACTGGTCTCATAGCTTAGCTGCTTAGCCATCTACTCAAAAACCCAACCCGAATATTGAAATAACAGTCTAAAGCAGTGTGGATAAAATTTGTACACGGCAAGTAGTTGTTCACGAGAGATGAAAGCGTGTCGAATAAGCCTGCTAGAAGTTGGAACATCTATAGATGCGAAGTTGTTATGCTATCAGTAAAGAGCATATCTTCTATATACCTAGACGGACAGACTAGAAGTGAAGTGTTTTTTAAGGAGAAAGAAATTTACATTGGCGTGAAGGTAAGGAAACGTATGCTGACACCAGATGGAGGAGTTATTTTTATAAAAATAAAAAAAAAACAGTAATGCGTTTAAAATGCCCTGAATCGCAGTCACTTAGCTGAAGTCAATATAGTGATTAACTAATTGAAAATATCAGAAGAAAGATCACAGAATGGTAGTATTGGAAATGTCGCGATTAATTTTGTAGATTGTGTATATTAAGGTGGGTAGTGATCGAATATGGTGGAATTCAGAGTAGCAATCTTATTCTAGTAAGATTCCAGATAGCGAAGTTA
This sequence comes from Typopeltis vanoorti, assembly GCF_054136105.1. NCBI lineage: Eukaryota > Metazoa > Arthropoda > Arachnida > Uropygi > Thelyphonidae > Typopeltis > Typopeltis vanoorti. The sequence continues at coordinate 154,034,477 of NC_143553.1, read as the reverse complement.
GCTGCTGATGAATTTTCCATTATTTCAATAAGAACTGAAGTGAAGTAACGGGACCGTAGTTTGACATAAAATATTTATTTTCTTCCTTTTAAAGAGTAATTTGGATGCCAGTTGTTTGGAGTTAGTGATGAGGAAGAAAGATCTGCTAAATTACTACTTTCGAAGTCCTTTCAATATTTCAGTGAAGAACTTTTAAGTCTCCGAATCTATTCAGAGTGACTCTTGCTTACAATTACAACATGCATATTTTAAAGAGTTTTTTCAGCGCATAACTAATAGATCGTGTGATCGATATACCTCGTTACAGTAGAGTAAGAAGAAAACGGACATCAACACATTTCAGTCTTTTAAAGGACAGCATTCTCAAAGTGGATTTGTAACACAGTTTCAAAGGATACTTCAGTGATATTAGTTTAATCATGTAAGAAATGTATTAATTTGATCTCTTTGGTACTTTAAATAGTACTTTTATTACGTTGACTACAGATATTAGGACACATCTTTTCTACATGGGTTTACATTTGTATCCGGTAACTCCTGACCGATAAAACACTTGATATGAGGAAATATGGACCTTACATTTTTAAAATCGACTGCTACAAATCAAAATTAATGCTTCCAGGACATTATGGTACCTCAGTATAAAAAGCTGAGTCAGGTGTGAAGTGTTTAAAACTGAGGTAGCTAATCTTATATTTTGCTAGCGTAGCCACGAGAACATGCAGTGGAGTCAGCTGTGCTTTACATCCGCTTCTACTAATAAAATTGTTTTTTAGCAAGTACTGGGAAGGCTAATCACAGGAGGATGTTAGGAGCACATGTCACAAGATGGTAGTTTTATGCAAATATAGTTAATCTTCTCCAGAGTTTTTAATTGGGATATTTTAAAACGATTTCGTTAATTCATTAGCTTTTTTTATGTACACTGGTGTCCAAAACCTTGGTATTATCTGGAGAGTTAATCGAAAAAACAGTTAATCGAAAGACAATTCATCGAAAAGCAATTCATCGAACGAACAATTCATTGAACGACAATTCATTGAAAATGCAATTCATAAAAAAAAACAATTCACCGAAACTTTTAACTTTTCTAAAATGTTATGATAAAAGTGATCCATTTAGAACAAAAAGTGTTCGGACCTGTCTGGAACAGACAGAAAGTTTTCAAGTAACAGTTGGCTTACATCAAGGGTCAGCATTAAGTCCGTTTCTGTTTAACATTGTGATGGAGGTGGTGACGGAGGAGGTGAGAGAAGATGCGCCTTGGACAATGTTGTATGCAGATGACATCTTGTGTGAGCAGATTCAAGAGAAGAAGCGGGAACTACACTGGAAAGATGGAGAAAAGTACTGGAAGAGAGAGGTATGAGACTGAGCAGAAGTAAGACAGAGTATATGTGTTGCACAGTGGGCGGCGGCCAGGAGAAAGAAATGTCATCAAGAAGGTGAGGGACTTAGATACTTAGGTTCAACAGTGGAAGAAGATGGAGGAGCTGAGAAGGAAGTGGGATGCAGGATACAAGCGGGTTGGAGGAACTGGAGGGAAATGGCTGGAGTGTTATGCGATAAGAGGGTGCCGATCAATCTGAAAGGCAAAATCTATAGGACAGTAGTGAGGCCAGCTATGACATATGCTATAGAAACTGTGGCCCTGAGAAAAAATAACATCAGCAGGATGGAAGTAGCAGAGATGACAATGCTTAGGTGGATGTGCGGTGTGACCAGAAAGGATCGTCTGAGAAATGATTATGTGAGGGGAACAGTGAAAGTTACGAACTTAGGAGCGAAGATACAGGAGGCAAAGTTGAGATAGTTTGGTCATGTGATGAGGAGGGAGGACGAATATGTGGGAAGAAGGGTCATGCAAATGGATGTGCAAGGAAGGAGGAAGCGCGGGCGGCCAAAGGGAGCTGGTAGAAGAGGACTTGAGGATGAAGAACTTGGATGTGGTGACAGTCCAAGACAGCTGGATGTGGAGGAGACTCATCATCAACAGTGACCCCACTTAAGTGGGAGAAGCTGCAGAAGAAGAAGAAGAAGAAGATTTAGAACAAAAACTGAACTGTGAAGAGTGAGACAGCAATGCTACTTTAATAGGGAATAATTATAGAAGAATATGGTTTCTTATTGTCTTTTTTGTCCGATAACTGTTTCATGTCTGTTCATGGGACTGATTTGCCTGTTTCCAAGAGGAAAATCTCAGCCTATGCAGGCTCCATTATCATTATTGTTACTAGTAGTAATACGTGACTTTAATACAATAATTATTATTGGATGAATTTTACTCATCTTACTCTACAAACCACACAAATTGACAGGAGAATACATACACTGGCACCACCCTTTCTTGCTTCCAGATTCGCTATTCGAAACTTTAACAAGAAAATGTCAGTAGTAGTAGTAGGGGCACTTCTGACAAGATCAAGATAAGATAAGGAATCGTGATGTGATTGATTGGTTGTTTAGATGATGACGTCATTGTGTGGGTGTGACGTCATGCGTTTGGAATGTTATGAATTTTTCTGGGGACCATCTGTGTGTGTGAAGTCACGTTGTTTGTTTTGTTCATGTACGGAATTATAGGTGATGATTAGAGATAAGATTCGTGTCGTGATTGGTGGGACACTTCTGACCAGATCAAGATCAAGATAAGATAAGGAATCGTGACGTGAATGTTTGTTATTATCAGATGTATATAAGTACCGTAATTGTTAGTTGTAAATAAGTGACGTAATTGTTTGTTGTATATAAGTGACGTTATTGTTTTCAATGGAAAAGGAAGATATTATTAGTGGATAAGGATTCGTGTCGTGATTGGTGGGATACTATGAACAAAATAAGGGTAGGGTGAATGGGGGGAAGCAACGTCTGTGTCTTGGATGTGTATTGTTAGGAATTGTAGATAAGTAAATGGTATGTGTATGGCATTATGGGTGATGGATAGTGATAAGATAAATTTTGAAATGTTTGAAATTTTGCTGAGGGTCCCCTTCTGTCAGGGACATCACATGGTGTGTTGGGTTCGCGTATAGTATTCTGGGTGATATTTAGAGATAAGAATCGTGACGTTATGTGTTTGGAAATTTCTCGGAAACATATGTCTATCTGTGATATCACATGGTGTTGTGGTTTGCTTATGGAATTGTGGGCGATATTTTTGAGATAAGATATCTTGGTATTTTTCTAGGGTGATACACATTCATCATTGTCGTCATGTTTTGTCTTTGGTTGTTTATAGATGGCTCTACTAATTTTGCAATACATTTTGGGGTATTTCTTTCTTGTTAAAGGGTGGCAATTCTTAGAGTAGAGTCGTAATGGCGGCAGTGTTAAGACTTTTCTGAATAATGTAATTATACGCTGGTGTCCCTCAAACATACACTTTGTTTTTGCTCCGAAGTAATCACAATCAATTGGAGGTGACATCACTAAAAGATTATTGGCAAATGACAACCCCTTTTTCGAATTAGTGTTATCTTGTTTACAAATGTTTGGGTAATGGTGTTTTGTTTTAGTTTACATGAAGAGAAAAAACGAAACGGCATTTTAAAAAAATAAGTTAAAAATAAACGGAGAATTAAAAGCTTACAATAACTTTTTTGTATTTCATCTAGAAATTCTAATGATAATTCAAATTTACTTACAGTCTTTCCAGAATGATTCTTCTTAATGTAAATAGATATTCCAAAATAGTTGAATTTTTATCCACACCACAACACACAAAAACACAATCTTGAAAGAAAGAAATTTTTGTAATAACCTGAAAAGCCATTTGTCTTTTGTTCCTTAGATTTTCTGTCCATTTGGTACACTGTTAATTCCTTAGCATTGGGTCATACTATGTTTTTATTCCCAAGGTGGTGAGTGTAACCTCAAACTGTCTTTTGCTGACAAATATATCTGCCAGCAATCAGTAATTGTTGTGTCTACTTGTGAACTTTTCTGACTGAGGGAATTGGAATTCTCCTGGTCTTACTTGGGGGTTTGATAATACTTCCCACACGACAATCCAAACGTCACCTTTTTCATGACTCATATTCTTCCTTTAATGTTTTGCGTGGTATTATCAGTTCGGGGAAGTACGACTGTTTTTCTAGTGTAAAATTCTTATGACACATATCCTAAAATTATTCATTCCTGATTAAGGATTTTATAAACTTATTGTTTTCAAGTACATGGCTTGTTTGTTGGATTACATTTTGTGTAGCTAGGAAACTGGAATTTATTTCAAATGAATATTAGCTCTGTAATATATATGTTTTGTTAATTTCTGTGTTACCTTTTATTTGACTTTAATATTATTAACAAATGGTATTTACTGAATCTATCATACAGAAATTAAATAAAGTGAAAAAGGCAGTTTTTTTTTCTTATTCTTCTGATTTCACATTTGTGCTGATGTTCATAGTGTATGATTTCCCACTGGTGCTTACGTATAATTCATTTGATTTTTCTCTTCTCCATGTGACTATTGAAAACAAGTTGAACTATGGTTTTTACATAGTTCAATTATGTAAAACTCATTTCCGTTAGTCCCAATTGACTGTTGTCCCGACATTTATTTCACAGTAGGGATATTTATATACATATTTTTAATACAATTATAATATCAGATATTCTTTCCAAAACAAATAAATAATTATTTATTCTTATTTCAAATGAAAATTAGCTCAAGGAAAGAAAGAAAGAAAATATTTACCCTCAAATAAATATTTATGATCACAGCAAACAAGAAATTCATCAGCGTTTTCAAAGTTTTGAAATTCATTCAAATATTGTTTTCATCATTTGGTATCATTTAAATGAAGAACGAGTCTGGCTGTTAAGTTCGTTAATGTTTTTTTTTTTCTTCCAATGACGAGTATTATTTGATATATGCATGTTGATTCACTAGATTTATCTGCACACTATGATACCTTTTTTCTACAGCAATGTTTTTAAGAGTTTTAGTAACGTGTTGGTTTAAAATATCTAATGTCTCTTAAATTACTCATTTGTTTTTCCTTATAGTACTGTTTACCCTTAACCCTGACCATTCCTTCCAAAATGAAACTTTCGCGCAGATGATTCACGGACATGTTTCTACATGTTGTTGGATATCATGTTGATGTGAGATTATCTTACTTTGAGACATCATAGGGCAATCTTATCTCTGTGGCTCGAAGGGTATTCTGTATTATTTGTCCTTATTATGTTAAGTATTTTATCCTCAAAAAGTGTTTTTGATGTTAGACCATGTGACTAGTTCTCTTACTCGTATGTCCGAAATTGTTGGGATGGGGGAAAAAATAGCATTAAGTGGTGGAAGTGAAAAGGTAGTCAAGAGGGTGACAGAGGTCTTCACTGCAATGCTCCCCCACCCCACCCCACACCTAACCCCATCATCACCTATTCTCCCCCTCTTCTCCGGAAGATGCCTGCTCAAGCTAGTGGAGATGAGCGAACTCATCATTTGCAGATATCTTTTAGTGATGTCACCTCCAACTGATACTGATAACTTTGGAGGGAAAAAACCCTCCAACTGATACTGATAAATGCAGAGTGAAAAAAAAAGAAAGAAACGCTTCCCTGCAATGCTCCCCACCCCATACTCTAACCCCTCATCCCTCTCTCCATCCTTAATTTCTGTATGTTAGATTCAGTAAATACAATTTTTTAATAATATTACAGTCAAATAAAAGGTAACATAGAAATTAACAAAGTATATATACTACAGAGCTAATATTCATTTGAAATAAATTCCAGTTTCCTAGCAACACAAAATGTAAACAAGCAAACAGGCCATCTACTAGAAAACAATAAGTGTATAAAATCGTTAATCAGGAATGAATAATTTTAGAATATGTGTCATAAGAATTTTACACTAGAAAAATAGTCGTACTTCCCCGAACTGATAATACCGTGCAAAACATCAAAGGGGGAATATGGGTCATGAAAAAGGTGATGTTTGGATTGTCATGTGGGAAGTATTATCAAACCCTCAAGTAACAACAGGAGAATTCCAATCCCCCAGTCAGAAAGGTTCACAACTTGACACAATTACCAATTGCTGGTGGATATATAATCAGCAAAAGACAGTTTGGAGTGTAACCTCAAACTGTCTTTTGAGGTTACACCCCCAAGTCTAATATGTTTTTATTCCCACTACCTTGGGATTAAAAACATAGTATGACCCAATGCTAAGGAATTAACAGTGAACCAAACGGACATCAAATCTAAGGAACAAAAGTCAAATAGATTTTGAGGTTATTACAGAAATTTCGTTCTTTCAAGATTGTGTTTTTGTGTCTTGTGATGTGGATAAAAATTCAACTATTTTGGAATATCTATTTGCATTAAGAAGAATCATTCTGGAAAGAATTGTAAGTAAATTTAAATTATCATTAGAATTTCTAGACTACATACAAAAATGTTATTGTAAGCTTTTAATTCTCCGTTTATTTTTAACTTATTTTTTTAAAATGTCGTTTGGTTTTTTTCTCTTCATGTAAACTAAAAAAACACCATTACCCAAGCATTTGTAAACAAGATAACGTTAATTCGAAAAAGAGGTTGTCATTTGCCAATAATCTTGTAGTCATATCACTTCCAACTGATAGTGATAACTTCGGAGCTAAAAACAAAGTGTATGTTTGAGGGACACCAGCATATAATTACATTATTCAGAAAAGCCTTAACACTGCCGCCATCATGGCTCTACTCTAAGAATTTCCATCCTTTAACAGGAAAGAAATACCCCAAAATGTATTGGAAAATTAGTACAGCCATCTATAGACAACCAAAGACAAAAGATGATGACAATGAAGAATGTGTGTCACCCTGGGAAAATTCCAAGGTATCTTATCTCAAAAACAGCGCCCACAATTCTGTAGGCAAACCAAAACACCATGTGATATCAGAGATACGTATGTTCCCCAGAAATTTCCAAACACATAACGTGACGATTCCTATCTCTAAAAAGTACCCACAATATAATATGCGAACCCAACACACCACATGATGTCCCTGACAGAAGGGGGGGCCCCAGCGAAATTCCAAACATTCCAAAATTTATCTTATCACTATCCATCACCCATAATGCCATCTGCAAACCATTTACTTATCTACAACTCATAATAATACACATCCAAGACACAGACGTCGCTTCCCCCCATTCACACTACCCCTATTTTGTTCATAGTATCCCCACGACAGGAATCCTTATCCACTAATAATATCTTCCTTTTCCATTAAAAACAATAACGTCACGTATTTACAACTAACAATTATGTCACTTATCTACATCTGATAATAACAAACATTCACGACAATATCCCTTATCTTATCTTGATCTTGATCTTGTTCAAAGTTTCCACCAATCACGACACGAATGTTATCTCTAATCATCACCCAATCACATCACGATTCCTTATCTTATCTTGATCTTGATCTTGTCAGAAAGGCCCCTACTACTACTAATGTCAAACCATTCCAGTTTTCAGTCTGACTATATTCGGGGCAACAAAGAAATCAACAAAGAAATCATGTTCAAATTATGTATTACAATAACTCTCTGACTTAGCGGAATTAGTAGAAGTCGGCAGTGCAAGAAGCCGTCTGCAAGGTTCAGTTTTTGTTCTAAATGGATCACTTTTATCATAACATTTTCGAGAAAAAGTTTCAAAATGATATTAGTATTTGCGCTTTGGCTGGATAAATTTAGTGAAATTTTCCTTAAATTGTTTTTTCGATGAATTGCATTTTCGACAAATTGTCATTGGATGAATTTTCTTGCAACCAAAACCTTAGTGCAAACACTAATTCTGAAGACTACAACCGCAAATTCAGATGAAACAGCTTGTACCAATTTGTATAGTTGGCGATTTGGAATAGAAAGCAGGGACATATTCACATTTTCGAATCGCGCTCAAAGGGATCACGTGGGGCACTCGACAGGATAAAAGGCAAAAGGCTGCGCTAAAACTAAAAGCTAAAATCCAAGTTGCAAACTTGGATGTCTTGGATCATCTCAGAGACATCATCAAGATAATTTCATGCAGGAAAAAATTATTGGAAAATTTGAAGAAGGCCACAGAATTATTGATATTGCCAAAGCGAGATAGAGAGAGTTGGAATTTTTGCATGGAGTTGTATCCGGGCTCTGAGAAGCGTTTAAAACCAAGCAAGTGTGTTCCAGACGTTTGCTGAGATGTCACACTCGCTCTTTCACGGAGTATAAAGATAGATTTTTGGCTCGAACAGCAAAACGTAATCAACGGACCACGCATGTCATCTTACAAGTGGGCTCCATTCAAGCACAAGTGCGATATCTCGACAAACTGTGGCAAGACGTCTGTAACAAGCACACCTCTATCCCCAAAGTTCGGTAGTCCACGTCCCTTTATCCACAGCTCACTGGAAACAACGATTTGAGTGGTGTTGTATCCGTACAAATTGGACAAAAGACTAATGGGCTAATGTACTCTTTACAGATGAGAGTCGTTTTAGTCTTTCCTCCGATTCTAGACGATACTTGATCTGCTGAAAGTGATACTGCTCACCATCGCAAGAATTTTCTTTATTATTATTATTATTTGACACCTCCAGGGAGTCCAACGACTCATCGAAGAAGGGCACCTACTCTCTAGTCACCACCACTCATCAACCAACCGCATCATCTACACCAACGCCATCTACTGCCCACCAACACCACCACTAACACAGTTTTCTGTAAGCAGTGTACATTAATTCCTTAACTACCTCCTTTGGAAATTTGTAATTTTTTTCCATAAACGTATTGCGATTTAATTTGCATGAAATTTGTAACAAATTTTTGTGTAATATAATTTATTAGTATAGAGTCAATATATTTATATACGCATTTAGCTGTAGTCCTGAATTTTGTTTTCATTTACAAGTAAAAATGTAGTTCGTCCTTTGGACAGCAGTGTATTTTGAAATGCATATGAAATGTTAATCTTTTTGCTAGAAGAGAGTTTAGTGTTTCAGCTTGATCCCGGAACTACATACTCATAAAACAGGTTTGTTGCATGTCTTCAAGAAATCAGTGGGTGACCAACTTTTGCATGATTGACGTAACTATGTTTGGGAAGGACATCAAGTTTGTTTTTTCAAAGTGAGATTATAACAGATGAGAATTACAGGCACGCGTAATATAAAGGCCTCATGCTTATCGTTGCCTCTGTTTAATTCCTTCAAACCAATCTCAATCATAAGGCAGCCTCATTTTCGAAGCATGGCTTACCATGTGGAGTTTTCACTAAAAAAAAAAGAGAAAAGAATACTGTTTAATTTGAGAAGTCTTTGTCTGCTGAAAATAATAGTTAACGAAGAGAATTCATCATGGAGTAGCCAATGAGCAAATTGATTAGTACCTACTAAAAGTTATGCGTTAGGTCTAAGAGTTCTTAGTTATTAACGCAAGGAAAAGCACGAGTAAATTGAAACTTCTCTCTGTGAATTCTGAGTGAATCTCAGCTTGAATACGTTGTTCCGAAATCAGTCTTAAATCTTAAAATAGATTCACGACACTGTTTGTATAGTACGCCCACAGATTTGAGACCCTTCGACACTTCTGCGCATGTCAACAGGAGGGGAATCCATTCCGATAATAGGGTAATCAGTCCGTATTGTGGGATGAGTTGTTTATTATAACACGTCGGAAAATTAACTTCTCTTTTATGATTATTGTAGTTAACTATGTTGCTTGTATAACAGTCGGAAAATGTTACCTATAAAAGCACGTGATTTCGCGTGTTGGCGACCAATTTGTACGTCCTTCATTTCTTTCTCCCCTTCAACATGAATCGACTATTCTTGGCAAGACGCCAAGCAGAAATCTATAAACCGTGGGCGAACTATATTTAAAATATATAAAAAAGCGTTTGTTCAATGGGTTAGATAAAGATAAAGATTATTGTATTAGCACTGATTTGCGATAAACCTTTGCTATAACTTAGTCTATACACTATCAGATCACCTTACAATTATTAAATCAACAAGTCGATTTAATAATGTTGCATTCGGTAAAAAATCTCCATATGAAAGAGTAAATAAATCTTGCAAAAGTGAAGTGTACTTTCAAGAGTTCTTCTGGGGTTTACGTTTTCACAGTCTTTGTAGAGTTGCAACATAACTGTCACTGTTCATTCTCTTATTAAAAAGAAGAAAAAAGGCTTATCGACGGGTCTTGTATAACTGGAGTGGATTCTCCATTGCCCATACAGGACAATTCAGACAAATAATGTACTTGTATCCAAATGGAGTCTTCCCAGACAGACCGGTCATCCAGCAATCTCTGAATCACGTGTTACATAACTACTGATATGTCACAGCAAACTTCTTTACAAAACTTTTCGGCACTCTAAAACAAAAGAATGAAAGTCCACGCGTTTCTCTAACGTAAGCAAGTTCGATCGTCAATTTTGTATTCATCTTTGATACTCCTAACTTTCTTAAATTTGTTATAGATGATGGAAATTTGATCGTGGACGTGTCTGGAATATCTTTATCACTATTTATTTTTTAAAAACATCTTCTCTGATGCTTCATTACTTTTCCTTCTAATGTGATTTTTGAAGAGTAAATATTCTTTACTGGATACCAAACTTAATTTTTGTCTTTAGTGGTGTTGTGGGAAGTTGTGTGTCTCTCTGAAAAGTAACCTCCCACTAAATCCTCAAACAAAAACAAGTATTCGTCATTGTACACTTGTGAGGAATTATATTTTACGATGTTGCCTATGCTAATGATATAGCACAAGAAACAAAACACACACACATACACACACACTTTGCACTGCAAATGTTTTTTATGTCATTTCCATCCATAAAATTTTGCTTATGACTTACAGTACATTTAGTACAGTAGGCAGGCTAAGATAATAAGAGAATCCTTCTCTGGAGAATATGTGAAATTTTTTCTAGTTATTTCAGGTCCACGTGTTTCAATTTTAGCAACTGTTGTTAATATTTGTGTCTACATTTTTGGAAAAGAAGACTATGGAGACACTAGAACGAAAATAAATAATTTACTATCTAAAAGTAAGTATTTACAACTGAGGTTTCGCTAGCTTAAGCTAGAATTATCGGAAGTAATTTAACACTACACCCTCAGCGAAATCACAAACTAAAATAACCGCGATTACAAAGGTGGTCATTTGGATTTAGAGAGACAGTGGCTCTATTCGTGTTAATGACTGTTGTTAATGCTGATGGATGGATAGGACAGTGTGCCAAAAATCTATTACACACCGTCCGTTCTGTTATTCTTAGCGGGGTTCTGTAGAACTTGTGCTGTTACCAGGAACAGTCTCTCCGATTTAAACCGGGATTTGTAAAGTATCCTGGCTTTCTTCCATCTTATGAAGTGGTCTTTCTCTAATCCATGTGGAGATAGTTCGCTTTTTGGTTCTCCATTCCAGATGTATCTTGTATGTTTTTTTTTTTGTTGTTGTTTTGTTTTGTTTTTTTACACCAGATTAGTTCGTCCTGTCTGTCTGAAATACTGAGCTCCACACTGGCAAAGGATGCCGTGGACATTTGCGAAAGAAAAAGGATTTAGATGATCTTTGATCTGTCGGTAGACAGAAATTTTGTTTACAAGTATACAACTATATACAGACACATTATATTTCCCCATAGGTTTCCCACAAATTATGACAGTTAGCAGAGTGGTTAGTTATTCACTTTTTAACTAACAGGCTGAAGGTTCGAATTTCAGTGTAGGCATCGATATTTGTGATTGTCTTTAGGCATGAAGCCACCTCCCGTTTACTGAAAGCCAAGTGGCTTGAAAAATGAAAGTTTGGTTTATAGCGCAAACTTCCCAATTATGCCAAATAAATAAAAATATTAAAAAATAAAGAACTAAAAACAAATGAATTGATTTTGATGTTGAGAAAAGTCTGAGGAGATGTTCCCATTTTTAAAATCGGATAATAAAACTACCATTCTGCCTGAAGACCAACTTCCACATAATTGCACCGAGTAAACATTACTTGCATTTTTTTTTTTTTTTTGGAACAACAGTCGTTATGCAACGTCTTAATATTGAGGACACATCTGTAAGCCAATGTAATATTTTTTTTAAATCACCGTCACATATGAGCAGATTTAACTAGCAATGAAAAATCATCGTCTATTTTCCCTTAAAATTTTATTTTATACAGCGAGAGTCAGCATTTACATTATATAATGCACCTTTAGTTTTATTTTTTAAATTTATCTTAACAATTTAAAAGAAGAGTATGATATCCAATATTCACTAAACAGACAAACAGATGTTTGCACTAAAAAAATTGTCAAAACATTTTTGTAAGTTTGCGCATTGCGATCCTTCTTTCTATTAACTAATTTAATCGCCAAGATGTAGCCTTTTAAGATTTTTTTTTCTTAAATTTCACCTTTAATTAAGTTTCATTTTATATTTTGGTTCGTTATTTAAAGTGATTAGCTATTTAATTAAGCATTCTTAGCCACTAATTCTTACCCATCGTAGTCTACATCATTGAGATTGCATTTGGAAGCGATGTTAAAGATAAGCTTTTATTCGAGATGATCCCGCTTTGAAATTCCCAAATCTTTCAACCGGTTCGATAGTAAAATCACTGGCCAAATATATATATATATATATATATTTTTTTTTGAAACACGAATTACTTGTTGCTTAAAAAAACGTTCACGTGATCAAAGGCTAAATACCACTGAGTGTTTAATTCATCAGAGGGTGGGAAGAAGTGAGAGAGAGGAATTCTCTGATGCTGAATCATTCCTTTCATTACATTTACAGTAATACGAGTCAAATAGATGAACAAAATCCCCTAATATAACTTAAGGAATCCACACACCGAGAATTTGTTTTGTTGTTGTCTTCCTTCTTGTGCTAGTCAAACTGGACTGTTGTACATTATGAAAAAAGTCCCAAAATCTGTCACTGACAGGGGTCAGGGGACTTTTTTTTTCTTTAAGTTATAAATTACCTGAGGTATGAAAAGATCTCATCGATTTTTGGCTACCAGATGCGAAGCTTTGATCTCCATTCCCATGAGCGCTAGAATTACCTTCGATCGGCATCTCTGAAGAAACTCATGAGGTTATTTATGATGTTAAATATCACAAACGATTTTTTTTTTTTTTTTTGCCGTTTTCACGTATTTTAGGTTCCGTATTTCAGGTCGTGATATTTAAGTACCTGGAGACATCCTGACAGGTTATTTGACAAAAATGATTGGCTCTGACAATTTTGAATGAAGATGTACTTTACTGAATCCCGTGCAATATTCGTTTAACATTCCATCTAGATAATAATGGAATATGTAAACATTCACATTCCATTGTCATCTGGACGGTATTAACTTGGCGTTTTAGATTGGATCCCTTGCATTCGTATCGATCTGTATATAGTTTTATTATAGAATATGGATGAAAGCAAAAATTTAATTTTACTTATATTTTATAAAAATGTATGCATATAAATTTATATATATTATCCTATACTTTTTTACATTGTCAAATCATTAAAACCTTCAATCTTAAAGTTTAATTAATAATATAATAATACACCATTTTGTTTATTATATAGAGATATAGCTCAGATCTATCCGCTAATTAATAGAAATAGCAAGCTCAGCAACAGAATCAAATTGCAACTATACCAGATGACAATTCGTCCTATAATCACCTATGCCTCTCCGGCCTGGATTCACACCTCTAATGCTAACATTATCAAAATACAGCGAGTGCAGAACAAGTGCTTGAGAATGAATCTGAACACCCCGTGGTATGTTAGAAACAATCAACTCCACAGAGACACAAATATTCCCTATATTTTCTCTTTTCTACAATCCTTAGCATCCACGTTTTTCCTAAAGACGTCCACGCATTCCAACGATATGGTTTAACAAGCTGCAGAATACGAGGCAACGGACATATTAAAATATACAAGATCAAAAGCTATATTAGCCTCCTAATGATGCATAATCTCCATGCCCATTCAGGGCGAGCAAACTGCTCGTAAATTTTACCCTCACTGTAACCACAACGGATAGCGGGGAATATGAAAAACATTTTGCTTTTGATCCCAACGATTTGGTTCAGCAAGCTGCAGCATACGATCCAACGGACATATTCAAATATAGAAGACCAGTAGTAGGGGTGGCGGTTTGAACCAAATGCTTCCGGTGGGCGTGGCTTCATGAGTCAGGAATTTCCTTGTGGGCATATGTGTCAATGGCTTCAGTTCTTGTGTTTTGGTTCGCATATGGAATTATGGGTGATGGTAGAGATAGGGAATCGTGTCGTGATTGATGGACACTTCGAAACAGATGAAGATCAAGATAAGATAAGGAATCGTGACGTGAATGTTTGTTGTTATGAGATGTAGATAAGTGACGTCATTTGTTATTTGTAAATAAGTGATGTCATCTGTTAGTTGTAAATAAGTGACTTTGTTGTTTTGAATGGAAAAGAGAGATATATTAGAGATAAGGAATCGTTTCGTGATTGGTGGACATTTTAAACCAGATCAAGATCAAGATAAGATAAGGAATTGTGATGTCAATGTTTGTTGTTGTCAGATGAATATCAGTGACGTCATTGTTAGTTGTAAATAAGTGATGTTATTGTTTTGAATGGAAAGGAAGATTTATTAGAGATAAGGATTCGTGTCATGATTGGTGGACATTTTAAACAAGATCAAGATTAGATAAGGAATCGCGACGCGAATGTTTGTTGTTGTTATTGAGTTTGGAATTTCACTGGGGCCCTTGTCTGTCGGGGACATCACGTGGTGTGTTTGGTGATATTTAGAGATAAGGAATCGTGTCGTTATGTGTTTGGAAATTCACACTTTCGAGATTTTCTGAATAATTTAATTATATGCTATGTCATTCAAACATACAGTTTTTTTTTCTTCTATAGATGGTAGTACTAATTTCCAATATATTATGCGGTATTTCTCTCCTGTTAAAGAGTGGGAATTCTTAGAGTATGTCGTGATGACGGGGTGATTAGGTTTTCTGAATAATTGAATTATAATGGTGTCCTTAATCACACAAACATACACACATTAGACATGAAAAGTCGCTAATGTATCCATGTTGATACTTTAATATGTATCCTATGATTATTCTTACGAAAAAAAAACTTACATTTCTTTCCAGAATGGGAACATCTTGGTACTATCTAGGTTTTCTGAATATTCCAAATTGTTGATTAACATATATTCACAGAACACAAACACAAGCCTGAAAAGACATTTCACTTTTTCATTAGAGGTTACTGAGGCTAATATATATTCACAACACAAAACACACAAAACATAGGAGTTGAAAGATATTTCTGTAAATAACAAGAAAAGCTAGTGGACTACTTAATTTACTTTAGTATCTGATTGGTTCTCTGTATTAATTCTTTCCCACTATTGCCCAACCTTGGTGGAAAAGTCTATGCACCATTTTGTTTAGGGTAAGTGTTATTTCCGCTTTCGATTTCCGATTGCTGTTAGAGTATGGAATTCTGACAAGTGAAATTATAATATTTATTATTTTTTTTGAAATTGATTGGTTATTTTCTGTATTTTACTTTTAAATGTCATATTCTAACAGAATAACTGAGCAGAATTAATAAATATATAAAGTATATGTCAATTTATTTTCCAACACTGAATATTTCTCATTAAGTCCTATCTTTAAGGTATCTACCTTATCCGGTCGCCTTTTGGTGTATACGTAGATGAGAAATCACGTGTTTTGGTTCGAACACTTGGTTTCCGTTGGGAATTTACCAATATAACTATTAATTTTACTTTCCATTCCTTGTGCTTTTAACCTATTTCTGTAAGTGGAATTTATTTATTTCATTTATTTTTCTTTAGCATTAGTAAATTTTAAGTAACTGATATGAGACAAACAAGGTTTTGAACTCTCCGCAGTTTTTCTACAGCAATCTTTTTAAGAGTTTTTTTAACGTGTTGTTGGTTTTAAATATCTAATGGCTCTGTAAAATAAACAAACTATAACAGTATTGCGACTTTTCAGGTGAAATCTTCACCACTAAAATTCTAGCTATTAATTTAATACTCGATTATTTCTTTTGCTTCCAAGATTTATCAGGAGTTTCTTGAAATATTTGAGGGCTTGCATGAACAAATAAGACTTTTAATTCAATGAATCAAAAAAAAATTCTCTGGTTACTTTGTGGGATGAAATTTCACAAGATAAAAAAAATGTTATCTTCCTTCTTAAATTTGTATTACACATCTACAACACCCAATTTGTTCATTTAAATTTAACATTTTATTTGAACAAAATATTATTTACAAATTGTATTAACTGAATCTCACAATACAGAAAATAAATAAATTGAAAAATACATCAAAGTTTCTTCCATGCTTGTGGAATTGCCATCGTATGGCTTTGACAATGTGACACTCATCTGAAATGTAATTTTTCATTTGGTGTTCGTTGGGAATTTATTACTGTAGTAAAATTAAGGGTTGCATATTTATATTTTCGAATCCAATACATATACTTCTGAGAATTATTAAAAGCACAGAATCTTTCGTTATGTTTCCAAAAGCATTTAAAAGTACACATTATGTTTTCACGTTTTGGGCATCCAATTTCATTTAAATCAAGAACGGCCTCCCTGTTAACATCGCTAATGTTTTTGATTTTTCTCTTCCTTTGGCAAGTAATATATGATATTTCCATGTTGATTCTATCATCCAATTTCTTAGTTTGTCTAAAGATAGTGAACCAATTTCCCACTTCAGCTGATGGTTATATTTTATTAACCAAGAATTCTGTTTTTTAACTCTTTCAGGAATGGTTCTGGCTATAAAGTTCGTTAATGTTATTGATTTTTCTCTTCCAATGGCGGTAATTTTTTTTGGTACATTCATGCTGATTCCTTGTTATCTGCATGCTACGATACCTTTTTATTTTATACAACAAACGTTTTTGATATACAACAAATGCTAACATATCAGCTGTTTGTCTCTGTAAAATAATCAAATTCTAACAGTCGTATTGTTAGAATTTGGTACGACTGTTTTTTCTAATCTGGTGAAGGTATCTACAGATGTAGTAATAACAAATTGTCACTTATCAGTTCATTTTTACTTTATTCACAAAACTACAAATCTGTTATTTGGTATGGTCTCTGTTTTTAAATCCCCCATTACTAGAATGTACGGGTGGTAAAGATTTGAAATAAGTTTCGACGCGCAAGAAAAATAAAATGTTTACATTCAAATAACTATATATGATCACAGCAAGCAAGAAATTCATCAGCTTTTCAAAGTTTGGAAATTCATACCCATTTTGTTTTCATCATTTGGTATCATTTAAATGAAGAACGGGTATGGCTATTAAGTTTGTTAATGATTTTGATTTTTCTCTTCCAAAGGCTATTATTATTTGATATATACATGATAATTCATTTTATCTGCATGCTACGATATCATTTTTATTTTCTACAATAAACTTTTTTAGAGTTTAAGTAACGTGATAGACTAAAATATCAGTTGTCTCTCTGTAAATAACCAAATTCTAACAGTCGTATTGTTTGAATTTGGTACGATTGTTTTTTTGTCTGGTGAAGGTATTTACAGATGTAGTAACAAAATTGTCACTTTTCAGTTCATTTGTACTTTATTCACCAAACTACAAATATGTGTTGTCAAGTTTTGAAAAAAAAAAAAAGAAAAAAAGTTTCGACTGGAAGTGATATGTTTTTAAACTTTTATCATGTACAAATATCTTAAAAGAAAAGAAAAATGTACCTTATTTTCTTTTTTACATCAAGCTTTTTTAAGAGTTTGGTAACGTGATGAATATCTGCACTCTGTAAAATAACCAAATTTTTATCTTACTTTGTGTGGGGAAAGGTAAAATTTGTATTTGTGTTATCTGGAGAGTACAAACCTTTTTTCTATACTAAACTTTAAGAGTTTAAGTTATGTTTTGGGTAAAATTATCTGCTTTCTCTCTGTAAAATCACCAAATTCTAACAGGTAGGATTTTCGAGTATGCGAACGAAATGTTTACAGATACCTCAAAAAAAAAATGTCAATAGGTAGCATTAGACAAATTTCTAAATACGTAATTACAGGGTATCAGTTTTCCCATGGTCCTTGCATTAATTTCACAGTAGTGAATTTTTTTACAATAATTAAACAGAATTGCATTAAGGTATAAAGTTATGGATTTAATTATCAAATTCTAAACTGAATAACTGAGTAAAAATTTCACTGTGGAAAACACAACAACAACACACATCTTTATTCATTTAAGTTTTACAAATGCTTATTTTATTTTGCTGAAATATTACTTACAACGAAAAAGAAATCGAAACTTGTAATTACCTAAAAATATTTCACAATATTTAGTTTATACTATTTTCCTGAAGAAAGAAAATTTCAAAGACTTTTGTGGTTCACTCGTTATTTTACTTTACTGGACCTAAACCCCACAACACAACACAATATGATAGCTGCACTGGATGAACGAATTGCAGTAACTGAAAAGACACTCGGCTCGATTGTTTTTCTTTATAGTACTGTTTACCTGACCCTTTACCCTGACCGTTCCTTCCAAAATGAAACTTTCGCGCAGATGACTTACAGACATGTTTTCGCATGCTGGTGGATTGATGTTGACGTGTGTTTATCTTACTTTGTGATATTATGGTACAAACGTTATCTCTGTGGCTCGAATTCATCCAAAGGAAGATGAGCGAGCTACCCATTTGTAGATATCTTTTAGTGATGTCACCTCAAACTGATAACCAATGAGATGAACGAGCTCGCCATTGCGGATGTCCGAAATTGTTTGGATGGAAAAAAAAATAGCATTATGTGTTGGGTGTGAAAGGGTAGTCAAGAGGTTGATAGTGATCTTCCGTGCAAAGCTCCCCCACCCTCCCTATCCTCCAGAAGATGTCTGTTCATCTAAGGGAGATGAGTCAGTTTGCAGTTGTCGGATTTCTTTTAGTCATGTCGCCTCCAACTGATGCTAAATGCTCCCCCGTCCCATACTCTAACCCATCATCCTTCTCTCCTCCAGCAGATGTCTGCTCAGGCTAGCGGAGATGAACGAGCTCATCTTATCATTTGCGGATATCTTTTAGTGATGTTACCTCCAACTGATACTGATAACTAAGGAGGGAAAAAAATAGCATCAGGTTGTGGAAGTGAAAAGGTAGTCAAGAGGGAGACTGTGGTCTTCCCTGCAATACTCCCCTAACCCCCCTCTCCTCCAGAGAATGTCTGCTCAGCCTCGTGGAGATGAGTGAGCTAATGATTTTCGGATATCTTTTAGCAATGTCACCTCCAATTGATACTGATAATTTTTTGGGGAAAAAAATTTAAAAAACGCGTTTTTTTTGATAACTTTTTAGAAAAAAAACGCGTTTTTTATTATAACTTTTTGGAAAAAAAATAAAAAAACACGTTTTTTATGATAACTTTTTGGGAAAAAAAATAAAAAAACGCGTTTTTATATTTTTTTTCAAAAAAGTTATCATAAAAAACGCGTTTTTTTCCTAAAAAGTTATCAGAAAAAACGCGTTTTTTAATTTTTTTTTCCCAAAAAAGTTATCAGTATCAGTTGGAGGTAACATCACTAAAAGATATCCGCAAATGATAAGAGGAGCTTGCTCATCTCCATTAGCCTGAGCAGACATCTGCTGGAGGAGAGAGGGATGATGGGTTAGAGTATGGGATGGGGGAGCATTTAGCATCAGTTGGAGGTGACATGACTAAAAGAAATCCGACAATGGCAAACTAGCTCATCTCCCTTAGATGAGCAGACATCTTCTGGAGGATAGGGAGGGTGGGGGAGCCTTGCACGGAAGATCACTGTCAACCTCTTGACTACCCTTTCACACCCAACACATAATGCTATTTTTTTTTCGTAGCATGCAGATAACAAGGAATCAGCATGAATGTACCAAAAAAATTTCCGCCATTGGAAGAGAAAAATCAATAACATTAACGAACTTTATAGCCAAAACCATTCCCGAAAGAGTTAAAAACAATTCTTGGTTAATAAAATATAACCATCAGCTAAAGTGGGAAATTGGTTCACTATCTTTAGACAAACTAAGAAATTGTATGATAGAATCAACATGGAAATATCATATATTACTTGCCAAAGGAAGAGAAAAATCAAAAACATTAGCGATGTTAACAGGGAGGCCTGTTCTTGATTTAAATGAAATTGGATGCCCAAAATGTGAAAACATAATGTCTACTTTTAAATGCTTTTGGAAACATAACGAAATATTCTGTGCTTTTAATAATTCTCAGAAGTATATGTATTGGATTCGAAAATATAAATATGCAACCCTTAATTTTACTACTGTAATAAATTCCCAACGAACACCAAATGAAAAATTACATTTCAGATGAGTGTCACATTGTCAAAACCATACGATGGCAATTCCACAAGCATCGAAGAAACTTTGATATATTTTTGAATTTATTTATTTTCTGTATTGTGAGATTCAGTTAATACAATTTGTAAATAATATTTCGTTCAAATAAAATGTGTAAATTTAAATGAACAAATTGGGTGTCATAGATGTGTAATACAAATTTAAGAAGGAAGATAACATTTTTTCCTTGTAAAATTTCATGCCACAAAGTAACCAGAGAATTTTTTTTTTGATTCATTGAAGTAAAAGTCTTATTTGTTCATGCAAGCCCACAAATATTTCAAGAAACTCCTGTCAAATCTTGGAAGCAAAAGAAATAATCGGGTATTAAATTAATAGCTAGAATTTTAGTGGTGAAGATTTCACCTGAAAAGTCACAATACTGTTAGAGTTTGGTTATTTTAGAGAGCCATTAGATATTTAAAACCAATGACACGTTACAAAACTCTTATAAAGATTGCTGTAGAAAAACTACAGAGAGTTCAAAACGTTGTTTGTTTCATATGAGTTACTTAAAATTTACTAATGCTAAAGAAAAATAAATGAAATAAATAAATTCCACTTACAGAAATAGGTTAAAAGCACAAGGAATCGAAGGTAAAATTAATAGTTATACTGGTAATTTCCCAACTGAAACCAAGAGTTCGAACCAAAACACACCATTTCTCACCTACGTACAACAAAAGGCGACCGGATAAGATAGATACCTTAAAGATAAGACTTACTGAGAAATATACAGTGTTGGAAAATAAATTCACAAATACTTTATATATTTATTATTTCTGCTCAGTTATTCTGTTAGAATATGACCTGTAAAAGTAAAATACAGAAAATAACGAATCAATTTGAAAAAAAAAATAATAATAATTTCACTCGTCAGAATTCCATACTCTAACAGCAATCAGAATTCAAAACCGGAATAACACTTACCTTAAACAAAATGGGGCATAGACTTTCCCACCAAGCTTGGGCAACTTTAAGATAAGACTTAATGAGAAATATTCAGTGTTGGAAAATAAATTCACATATATTTTATATATTTATTAATTCTGCTCAGTTATTCTGTTAGAATATGACCTTTAAAAGTAAAATACAGAAAATAACCAATGAATTTGAAAAAAAAAATAATAATTTCACTTGTCAGAATTCCATACTCTAACAGCAATCGGAATTCGAAACAGGAAATAACACTTACCCTAAACAAAACGGCGCATAGACTTTCCTACCAAGGTTGGGCAACAGTGGGAAAGAATTAATACAAAGAACCAATCGGATACTAAAGTAAATTAAGTAGTCCACTAGCTTTTCTGGTTATTTACAGAAATATCTTTCAACTCCTATGTTTTGTGTGTTTTGTGGTGTGAATATATGTTAGCCCCAGTAACCTCTAATGAAAAAGTGAAATGTCTTTTCAGAATTGTGTTTGTGTTCTGTGAATATATGTTAATCAACAATTTGGAATATTCAGAAAACCTAGATAGTACCAAGATGTTCCCATTCTGGAAAGAAATGTAAGTTTTTTTTTTTAACTTGAACATAACAATTGATAATTGTAATACAATAATCACTATTCGTATGTTTTTTTGTGAAGTGTAATTCTAATACTGAATAGTTTTTTTTTTCGTAAGAATAATCATAGGATACATATTAAAGTATCAACATGGATAAATTAGCAACATTTCATGTCTAATGTGTGCATGTGTGTGTGATTAAGGACACCATTATAATTAAATTATTCAGAAAACCTAATCACCCCATCATCACAACATACTCTAAGAATTCCCACTCTTTAACAGGAAAGAAATACCCCATAATGTATTGGAAATTAGTACTACCATCTATAGAAGAAAAAAAACTGTATGTTTGAGTGACATAGCATATAATTAAATTATTCAGAAAATCTCGAAAGTGTGAATTTTCAAACACATAACGACACGATTTCTTATCTCTAAATATCACCAAACACACCACATGAGGTCCCTGACAGACAAGGGCCCCAGCGAAATTCCAAACTCAATAACAACAACAAACATTCGCGTCACGATTCCTTATCTAATCTTGATCTTGTTTAAAATGTCCACCAATCACGACACGATTCCTTATCTCTAATAAATCTTCCTTTCCATTCAAAACAATAATGTCACTTATTTACAACTAACAATGACGTCACTGATATTCATCTGACAACAACAAACATTGACGTAACTATTCCTTATCTTATCTTTATCTTGATCTGGTTTAAAATCCACCAATCACGACACGATTCCTTATCTCTAATATATCTCTCTTTTCCATTCAAAACAACAAAGTCACTTATTTACAACTAACAGATGACATCACTTATTTACAAATAACAAATGATGTCACTTATCTACATCTCATAACAACAAACATTCACGTTACGATTCCTTATCTTATCTTGATCTTCATATCTTCATCTGGTTCGAAGTGTCCACCAATCACGACAAGATTCCCTATCTCTACCATCACTCATAATTCCATATGTGAACCAAAACACAAGAACTGTGTTTTGGTTCGCGTATTGAGCCATTGACACATATGACCTCGGGGAAATTCCTGACATTCCAAACCCATGAAACCACGCCCACCGGAAGCATTTGGTTTAAAGTGTCCCACCAATCACAACACGAATCCTTATCTCTACCATCACCCATAATTCCATACGTGAACCAAAAAAATCACCCACAATTCCTTATGCAAACCAAAACACAACAACGGGAGCCATTGACACATATGCCCACAGGGAAATTCCTGACTCATGAAGCCCTGCCTGCCGGAAGCATTTGGTTCAAACCGCCACCTCTACTACTAAGACCAAAAGCTATATTAGCCTCCTTTAGTGATGCATAATCTCCATGCCCATTCAGGGAGAGCAATCTTCTCATAAATTTTACCTTCACTGTAACCACAACAGATAGTGGGAATATGAAAAGCATCTTGCTTCACCCCTAAAGACATAAATGTCAAACTAAGGAAATTAAGAATCGTTCTAAGGAAACTCCTCCTAGGATTTCAGAAGTTAAATATCTCGGAGTGCAACTGGATAAAAAAAACTTCACTTCAGCAATCATATCAAACACATAGGCTCAAAAACATCCAAAGTTATTGCCCAGCTCTAACCCCATGATCAACCATAGAAGCAAACTAGATACACAAACTAAGTTGCTCATTTACAAGATGACAATACGTCCAGTCATTACCTACACTTCCCCCTGAATGGAGCCATACCTCTGAAGCAGATATTCTGAAATTACAGATAATGCGGAAGAAATGTCTAAGGATGATTCTAGATGCCCCATGGTTTATTAGAAACTCCCAGATCCATAGAGAAGTCAACATTCCTTACATCTCTACTCTTCTCCGCGATCTAGCAGAAAAGTTCTTTACCAAGATAAGCAATCGCCCAAATCCGCTGATCAAACAAGTTACTGACTATAACGAAGCGGAATACTGCAAATATAAAAGACCTAAGTCAATCCTACATCCAGCTGAACACAGCTAATCTCACTGCCCACATAGAGCGAGCTTAATACTCAATAATACCCCATTCACAGATTTTGCTTCTCAGATAAAGGGGAATACGAAAAGCACTTGTGCTTCACTCATCATGTCAGTAATGTTCTACGTTTTTTCTCATATTGAATAATGTGCTGTATTATTGTGCAATTTAAGGTTAAGTTTCAGTGACGGGTTACATTACCAAGTACGGTTTTCTATCAAAAAATTGGTAGCATTTAATCTGAATCTTTCGATTATTTGTTACAAGTTTACAATCCGAATAATATTCTCTCTCTCTCTCTCTCTCTCTCTCTCTCTCTCTCTCTCTCTCTCTCTCTCTCTCTCTCTCTCTCTCTCTCTCTCTCTCTCTCTCGCTCTCTTGCACGAATACAAATAAAAACAATCGTTTTCGTTTTATGCATTTCGAAAATGAATCAAACAAACTGAAAAAAAAAAAAAACTGAATCATTTTCATACTCAATTTCAGAAAGTATGGTGCAGCGTTTTGTTTTATTTGACCATCGTGAGCTATTTTTAACTTGGTTTAATCGAAGATGAGCGGTTTTTAATAACGATAATCGCGAGTCAATTGGACATACGGTAATCTTGTTTCACGGAGCTGGGATATTATCAGGAATGAAAAGTATACTTGAGAAATAAGTTTCAAATTCTGTCTACTCAAGGAAAGACGTACCTTTGTACTATTAATATATGCTTATGTTCCAAAACAGTTCCTAGACTCCTTTTTCATTTTTGAAATAGAAATTGATCTTTCTCTTTTCGAATTTTTTAGATTCCAATTTATAACTTTTTGTCAGATATGAATTGTTGATTTCGGATGTCACCTAATCATCAGTAGTAATTTCATTTTGAGGTAGAAATTGTGCAAAGCAATATCTCACAACCCATTTCTATTTCTGAGCTAAACAATAAAGGACTGCTAATGTATCTGGCAAGCCTCCGCTCGCTATTTCTTTACTAAACTCGATTAATATCCATTTAATCTCTAATCTCATTTCCAGCACAAACGAGAATAAGAGTAGATTAAAATCTTTGGTGTATTTTCATGTATCTTATTTACTTCCCTTTCTTTAAATCTCGTAAATAAAAGAATCCTCAAAGACTTTGCCATCTCATTTATCTCTAACACCTTTTTAGAGATAGGTGAGATTAATTTTTACACGTTTTTAGTTTCGAGTTAGGTGATTTAAGTCGTCTACGAAAACTGCACCACTTAATCTTTTTGTTGATTTTGTTATTGTTATTTATCAATGCTAATTTGGGAAAGTAGCGAGGTCATGCCACATCCATATTTAAACGCGTTGCATACAACTCCCGATTTACGTAATACTCCACTTACGTAAATTCCACTTTACGTAATTTTTTGCTTGTCAGTTAAACTTAAATCTGGGAAACATATTTTGCGCTCTGTAGAAACTAAATAAAGGACTTGACTTATGACAATATTTGCCATGCCAGCTTAAAATTGATAACGCCTGAATAAGAAATTATAAAAGGAATTTAAATAGCGTGTCGTTTGCAAATAAAATTTGTAAAAGACAAATCATATGAAGAGTAAGTTACACATAAGAACATTTGTAGTGCTACTTCCGTTGAAGGTTGATGTCAACGACGTGGAGGTATTAATTGAGGAAGAAAAGAAGAAATTATCTAACGAAGAAAATGTATTGACTTGCAAGCAACGATAATGAGGGAAGAAAACGCTGAAGAGACAAGATGAACTAAATGAGGAATTGGACCCATCATCACGAGACATCTATTACTAATATGTTCATTCATAAGGTTGACAGTTGAACTCTTTTAAATCTTCTTAGCCACAAACGGCTAAGAAGATTTAAAAGAGTTCTCAGCGGCGTACTTATCACCGTATTCTTTTTAATTATAAAATATTTTTGTACTGGCACTTGACGGTACCTATGAACATTTTTATCTCTAGTTTATGGCCTTCCTTTATTGAACTAAAGAAGAGTGTTGGCTATTACTTCCATAACCCTTTTCTTATTTATGCAATCTTTTTATACATTTCGAAGTAAACTTGTAATTCTTCTTAGGGTTAAGATAAAAATAATATAATATAGCGTTTTATTTACATTTTCTATTCACATGTTCATCGAACATTTCTTTCTTTTTTTTTTTTTTTCGTCAGTCGCATTCAGTGCGCATAGTTGCACTGGATTTGATAGAGAAATTCCGACTTATTCTACTTGCATAAAGTTCTATGAAGTGCATCCATTACGTAAGTTGAGGAGCGGCTGTATGAAACATTATTAATTTTCAGTGATGACGGGTTACATTACCAAGTACAGTTTTCCATCAGAAAATTGGTAACATTTAATCTGACTGTTTCGATCACTTGTTACAAGTTTAGCACGAATATAAATGAAAACAATCGTGCAATAGATGGCGCTGCTAGCTTTTTTCCAACTAGGAAATGATCTAATGCAAGCGTTTATCCTTTCGAAGCACGAAAATGTTAACAATCAACTTTTCCACCTCGTTTTCTATGATCCTTCCCATCATTCCCCTACACCTGAGAAATATTTAAACTATAAAAACATTATTAGAAGTGCCTGTTTATTTACCCAACTCAACATTCATTTTTACGTTCGGAAAAATATAATTGAGATCAAAAATACAGAAAAAAAATAGGAATTCATTAAAATATATAATACATTATGCTTGGAATCACAATGCTCAGTATTAACAATATATAAAATTGAAAAAAACGTTTGTATAAATGATTCATAATAATAATAATAATATAAAATTGTGGAATAACTCTAATATTGAATAATAATAAAGTCTATCGTACTTTGCGCTCTGCACTCTGATTACCATTTCAGGTATCATTGCATCCCACTCTAACTGTTGTGCATGCCAAAAAGCTTCACTTTTGGAACATCCAGAGATGGCCCATTGTCTCTTCCTCTTACTTTACCATATGAGAAATCTCTCCAGTGTAATTACCTTCCAACAGCTTATATATCTTCATTATGTCATATTCCCCTTCCCCATAACCAACATTTTGTTACCCTTCTTTGTATTCGAAGTTTCAAGTTTTCTTCATACTCTTCAGTACTTGGTTATGCAAGTGATCAACATGTGATCTGATCGGATCATGTGTAGACTACTAAGCTTAGATAATGAAGACAGCCAAGATCAGATCATGACAAACCCCTGTACAGAAAGATAAATAGGGATTCTTTTTGTTATTTAACTGAAATTCCAACTTGATAATTTGGTCGGATTTCTTCAAGGGAGGAGCAGTCACATCCCCACTGGATTCTAATCTTTCAAGAGAGCATGCAACGATTTCCAGACAGAATTCTCTCATCGTAGCCACTTTTATGACATTTTTCTTCGTTAGTAAAGGGGAAAACATTCCCAAATTTCTTATCCGTAAAAAGAACAACAATAATAACGGTCTATAGAATATACCATTTTCTTCTTTTCAATCAGCAAGAAGAGTCTGATAAAAGCAAGGCAAGAGTGTCCATTCAAGCGCGAGAAATGAAGTATATTTGTCCAAAACTAATTCATAGTCGATGGTTTTTGAGATGACACAAATGAAGCAGAAAGACGGTACCTATGAACATTTTATCTCTAGTGTACGGTCTTTCTTTATTGAACTACAGAAGAGTGTTGGCTATTAGTTCCATAACATTTTTCTTAATATGGTTCTAAGAAGTTCTGTAAAGGTTCTGTAAAGAAGAAATCTACAATAAACATTTTGCTATAATATCCGCAGTGAATAAATAGTCAGTAGCTTGAAATTCCTGACAATATGGATACTTCCACAAAAAACACACCAAACTGTGTATTGTAAAAATGAAGAATTTTGAGTGACAATAAAAGATTGGATTGTTGAGAAGTTAGCAAAAAGTTGAGGGGGGTGGGGACAAATCGGATGTCTTAGGCAGAGCGATGTACTTTGTAGCTCCATGTACTGGAATGGACACCACATGGAAAATTGGTAAATGGATTGACATTATAAGTGTCGATGTGTAGGGAAAGTATCCAGAGTTCAGTATAAGTATCGAGTAGGAAAGAGGACCTAAATTAACTTTAACTGCTATAGTCTCAATCTCCTTACTAAGGCCGAGGATGTTATCTCAACAGAATTGGCACTTTAGAGTAGAGAGAGACAGACAGGCAGAGAGAGAGAGAGAGAGAGAGAGAAAGAGAGCCCATCGCCTGGAGCATACTAGAAGTTCTAGCACTAAGTGGATTCCGGATGGTCACCACGGCTAATGACCTGTCTAAGGTCACTGCGATAAAACATTGATCTTTAGCTTACCCCAGGTAAACATCACAGAAAGAGATCCAAGTAATGTAAATAATATTTAACTAGAGAGAGAGAGAGATATAAAGCAAAAATAGTCTGCTAACTGCAGCGTCTGAAAGTTGTAATCTATATTTGTTTACTTGCAGTATATAGTTATTAAGTTGCATTTACATGTAACATTTTGTATTCACATTATGGTATGAAAATGGATGTCATTTCCATGTGTTCTCAGTGGCGGATCAAGATTAGTTTTAGGAGTCCAACTGAAAAATACTCACGTGTTTTCTCCCTTTTGATGATATAATCATTTGTTTGTTATTCAGCTGTTTGTTAATGATATTGCGAGTGGCCGCAAGCTGATATTCAGCTGTTTGCGGATGATGCTAAGCTGGGAAAAGTTATTAGGAATGATGCAGATGTACTGGTGCTTCAGAGCGATTTAAATCAAGTGGTTATGTGGACAGACAAGTGGGGATGTCAATTTAACACTAGTAAACACTTTGGATCTCAAAAAAAGGTAGAGCTGGGTATCATATTGGAGACTTTGTATTACAGGAGGTGGAGGAAGCGTATGATTTTGGGATATTGGTAGATAAAGAATTGAAGTTCAAGGGATATATTGCAAAAATAAAGAAATTCCCGTATACTAAGAAGAAGGCTGACAAGTAGAGAAAAAAACACGGTCATTCTGCTGTACAAGGCTTTGATTTGACCACATCTGAACTACTGCGAATTGATTTGGTCACCTGTGTTCCTAGGTGAGAAGCAAGCTGTGGAAAAAGTTCGGAGGCGAATAACAAAAGCAATATCAGGATTGTGGAATACTGACTATTAAGACAGGCTGAGAGAATGTGGATTACAGACGCTAGTCAACAGGCGGAAGAGGGACGATATGATCGAGATATAAATTGCTAACGGGTGCTTACCAAATAGATAACGAGGATATTTTCAAAGGGTAAGGAGAGAAGAGGATAGAGACAAGAGGTTATTCTTGGAAATTGTATAAAGGTGTGGTGCGTAAGAGAGTGACTTTTTTGCATGGAGAGCGGTTGATGAGTGGAATTTATTGCCAAATGAGATGGTGAGTGCGGAAACATTGAACCAATTTAAGATAAGGTATGATAAACATTATCTCTGTTAGAATACCTTACTATAGCCTACGTTGATGAGTCTTGACTCCAGGAGGTGTTTGTATAATAATAATAATAATAATAATAATAATAATAATAATAATAATAATAAATCTTCAATTTTCTGCTTATTAAACGTTTATTTTCAAATAATTAAAAATGGATAATCATGAAAATTCTTTTTTAAATATATTTAGTATTTAATTATTTATTTTTAATGAAATGTGTCTACAGTTGCTAAATGGCTTGATTAAAGCAGAGTAAATTTTCAACGAAGTTTTCATCTCAATATTTCTTCGTTTTCACTTCATCTGTCGTTATAACAGCAATTTTCCCCAAAAATGAATCCAGATGCTTACATTTGTGAGTCCACAATATTCTGAATGTCAAACGACAACAATTTCTAGGAACTATTCCTAAATGAAATATTTTGGGGGTCATCTGAATGAACAATAGCACTGAAATATTTTTTATTTTCAACAGCTGGCCCACTTATCCAAAGCAAGACAAAGTAAGCTTATCTGATTCTTTTCATTTTTTAAAGTTTGATATTTCCATTTATTTTTTATCTTCATCACAAAATTAGCTTGACGATATCTGACTGGTTCTTTGGTAATATACAATTCTTCTTTGAAATTTATTAAGGAATAATAAAGGAACTATTGGCAGTTCGAAATGAGATTCATCTTAGGTGGCCAATCCACATATAATCTCTCTTAATTTTCTTTAAAAAATAACTTAAAAACGAATTGATTAGCTTTTTATTCATATTTGTGTTTTATTTATTATTTATTTATTTAATTTATGCACAGGGAATGGAAGAGGATCGGTACTGGAAGTTGCATGCTATATATAAATAAAAGTTTAATTCAGTAGCCGGTATGTACAGGAAGAATGACTATCTGTATTAGGTTGTTGTTAATGATAAATGATATATGCTATAATAATATATGTTATAGGCTAATATGACAATAATAATATAATATATAGTGTAATGCTAATATGCTCTGATTTGTTGATTTTTCAATACACACTCTTGTGTCATTTTGTTGGTAATTGTTTTTAAAAAATTCTCCTACTTGATCCTTATTTGATTCCATGTTATAGAAAGATGATCCGAACATTAAGTATGTGAGGTTCAATTTATGGTTCTCATCCTTTGATCCGCCATTTAATTTTTTCTTTTTTTTTAGTTGACATCCAGTTGGCTTTCATCACACATCATTATGAAACGCATTTAAACTAAATAGCTTCGTTAATATTTGCTCAGGAACTTTACATTAAAATCCGCAATTCTAATGAACTTCATGCCATTTTGGGCACGTAGGTGCTGACATGATAAGCTAAATCCTGTTCTAACAAGATTATCTTTCCCTTAGTTGGAGTTAATATTTCCGAAACAATTACCTGTTAAAGTTACTATGGAGACACATTGAACATTTTCCCTTTCACGTTGTTGTGCATTTCAGTAGCGCAACTATAGCAACCAAATGACTCGGCTACATAACTCTTTGAATACTCTCGACAGCAGCTCTTGGGGAAGGGGAAAAAAGCACTTTAATTTGCGGCACCACTGTTCACCACCTCATAAGGGTGTCTACCAATGAAGTGGAGAATGTTTACATAGTGTTCAGTGGTTCTAACGACGCCGATGTCTTTTGTGGAGTACCAGACCTGCAAGGGGGAACCATAAACTACATGAACATGCGCAAGAGAAAGACCCATAAACAGAGGACAGGGATGTCCATTGTAGGCACCGAGCAGCAATTCAATATTCCATTAACATTAATTAAATCTCCCCCTCGGCTGGGCTACTTGCCTGCCTGATGAGCAACCCCTGCCGAGTACTGTTCCCGTAATTAGATATTTAACGCAACACAGCGAGCGACTGCTTCGCGGACGGCAATGTACACCTGGGTGTCCGACACGTAAACAACCTCGGACAGCCTCTCCGTACATTCCGAATAAAGTTCCCTCTTCTGGTAATTACACGCGCACAGACACAGACGCACCGCCTGAATTATTGTTCCTGTTTAATTAGTGGGGTGCTTCCTGCAGAAAGTTCGTCCTCGTTGCGACGGCAAATGGAGGGGAGGGTGTCTAGTAAGGATGGCCCCCACGGGGGGGGAACGGAGGGAGGGAAAGTATTTACACGAAGATGTAGTAAGTAAGATCCCCGGAAAGATGAAAGTTACGTCTTTGACTGCTCAGCGTTGCAAAGTGCGTCTACCCAATGGACTTGGGCTGAATTAAAGAGTTCTTTCACTCTTTGATAACTTCATTTAAGCACTTTTCACACTAATTATGCTATTTTCGTCCTTTCTGACTCCTCCTAGAGCATGTAGGTGTCTATTTGCCACTAACAAAGCCCACTGTTCTCATCTTATTAGGTTCAAAAGGAAAGAAAATATAACTGAATACTCATTCGCTATTAGTGCAAAGAATAGCGTTTGTGAACAGCATTTAATGAGGACTCAGTCGAGGAAAGAGAAGCGCGGTGTCATTTATGTAATTAGGAAAATGTAGGAAATATTCTGGGTTGGATTACGTTGTTTGGACTAACGAAAAACAACTTCGTTCTTTCTTTATTGTATTTTGTCCGCCAGATGCATTTTGTCATTGTTATCATTTGTAGGATACGATGGTAGCTCAGAAAATAAGACTAAATTACTATTTTTCTTGTTAATTTGTTTTTCTAATTGGTCTATTATTTTCTGAATCTCTAACTAGTCATAGGCATTCTGGTATCTAGAAGAAAAATAATCTATGGGGTTGTTGATTAAATCGTTAGAGGCATTTTAATTAAATTTTGGGAAACAATTACCTGTGATATTATTTATTTATTATTTGTAAACCTGGGCCATTTTAAGTTGTATTCTGACAGTATCAAATCTGAGTCCATCCAAAGGAAAATAAACAAATATCTTGTTTTTCCTTTGGACCTTTTCCAGTGCAGTACTTGATTTAACATATTGTAAATATAAGCAAATAAATAAAATAATATTTACCAGCATTAATTTAGTCGTTATAATGTGAAGAATATTTAACATTTCAGAACATACAAAGGAAAGAGAAATTTTATGAGTACTTCCTAATTTTCCAGCAGGTGGCGACAGTGGGTTATCTATGACCACATTTCAAACATGGCGTCTCCCTTATCCATGTCTACTCCAAAAATACACTGAAGTATCTGGTGTGATTTCAGAATGTTAAAGCAAATGACATTTATCGACAGATGGCGCAAGTATACGGAAAGAAATGTTTTTCACTTCGACAATAAAGTAATAGTGTGATCTGTACGACCATACAGAGCACACAGAGGAAATGTGTGCTCTGTTAGTTAGTCAGATTTGAGATGGGTATAGTTAATTTCTTGGATTCCTGAGGAGACAATATTGCTGATACTTGATAATAAATAATTGGAAACAGTTCTTGACTATTTATTTATTAATATGAAGAAAATATTCAAATTCAGAATCGTTCCTAATAAAGTTGATGCAAAGAAACATCAAATGAAACCATAAGAGCCCGAGTTAAGAGATGTGTGCAAAAGAAGGTCAAAATATTAATTTCATTGGCACTTGGTGGAATAATGAAATCAGCATTGATAATAAGAAGAAAGATACCACAGAGGAAATATTGAACAATGAAAAGTTTGGGATAGGGCCGGGAAGTTGACGGAAAATTTGGGTAATAAAAGGTTCGCGATGTTATTTTCAACAGGATTGCCATGGCATTCTCCTCCTTGGGTCCGTGTGCCGAGGACCACATATTCAAACTAGGAGGAATTTTGAAATATTCTTCCTGTAAGCTTTAATAAAGTCATGGACTGTTGTGGGGAGAATGTTCCTTAACCTTACCCAACTCTGTAACGAGACATTAGTGTGGGAAATTGGAGGGTTTCGTGATTTTTATCGTAGAGGACGGAAAGAATTCCCAGTTGAGAGTCAGTGAGTACAGAATAGGACTAAACACGAAGCATCTCCGCAACGAGACACTCACGGTCTGCTCCGCACTACCGAGGTTGTAGTTTCTACAGCAGAGAGCGAACCCCATCGTCCATTCTTTGGAAGCTAAAGAAGTAAATGACGCATGCAAATAAGACTTCTTTTATAGCAGTAATTTTTAGGTTATTTGTAAAGCTGTTATTGGAGTCGAATCGTCCAACGTCATAGGACTGGCAAACAATTTCTTAATTAATAGAATTTGATGAGTTAGAAATTGAAATGGTTAAGTGTAAAGTGTTTACATTTGTAAAGGATTTGAGAGCATTGTTTACTTCAGTCGCCTTAAGCGATTTAAATGCAATTTATATTTTAAGAGAAAGAGAGAGAAGTTGCTACACTCCCAGAAATTAAAGACAGTTTCTGGGAGTGATACGTAACGTTTTAGGGCATGCAACTGCAGATACTAATTTAGCATGTCTCATAACTAATTGTTGTTGAGGTTAATTTGCTATTACTTCAGGCAAATAATTGATTTTATCATTGAAACCTGGTTTGCTCAGTGAATAGTGCACCTGCTCTTCATTCAAAGTAGAGGTTCAAATCGTGCTCTGGCTTGAATATTTGTGAATATCTTGATGTAGTATACCGATTCATCTACTAGGATTTCAGATACCCGAACTGGCTGAAAAAGTTCCTGTTTTGTTTTTCCTAGGTGGGACTCCTATTGTACATAGAAATTTATTCTCAGATCTGGCGGTAGAAAAGTGAATAACTTTAGGAGAGGTTGTCACTTTTATCCACACAAAAGGTTGTATATCTACGATAGCACACTTGTACCGTAGGAAGATTAATGATTTTTTTCTCATTTTTAAAAATAAATATTTATCATTTTTATATATTTTTGTATAACAGAATCCCGCTCTAGACACCAAACATCTTTTGAAACCACTTCCTGTCTTTAATAATTAAGGCACTGGTCTTGCACCTGTCGATGAAATTCATATCGCACCTCACAAACATCTTGTTGAAAGAGGGATTCAAACCTGTCCCCTCTTGGTTGGAGAACGAGGACCAACCTGACTGGGCCAATATGTGCACTATACTCTTTTTCAGGTTACCATGGAAATAGCGGAATAAGTTGCATTTCTGGATTTTCTTACCATTCATACTATAGGCTTACGCTGCATCAAATAGTTCCTTAAATTGTTTTACGTTATCACATCGTGTGGTAGTTTAGATATAATTATTTTACTACTTCCTAACTTGCCGATGCTAGAATTATGTTTCATACCATTAAATTGTTACAGGGAACATATTTTTGGAAAATGCAATTATCTATCACGTGGTCTCCGACGACTGTTGGCATAGTACCAGCGAACTAATATGTCGCTACCTTCGGAAGCAGTACTGCCTATAATATATTTCTTTACTTCCGAAATATGCATTCGTCTTGGACTGTGTGTCACCAACTTTATTGACACATCAAGTAACCATACTGACACTTGTTTGCTAGTTGAAATTGTCTAAAGAATAATTTCCGAGTAGAGACAAATCAAGAGTACGATAGCGATCGATGAGAAGTTTGGAATATTCTTCCTGTAGGCTTATTAAAAGTCATGTACTGTTGTGGGGAGGATGTCTCCTAACCTCACTCAACGCTCCACTTCATCCCACAGATGTTCAATAGGATTGAGATCAGGGTTTTGTGGAGGCCAGTCAAGTGTAGTGACGTTCATGTTCACAATATATATATATATATATATATATATATATATATTATAAAAAAACTTTCGCATATAAACTGAATATATTTTGAATTTATTTGGAAGTAGTCAGTATTTGGAAGTTCATTATTGAAAAAATTCAACAATGAACTTTTAAGATATCACATGTTCAATCCCAAATCCAATTTTCTCTTTCTTTATCATGTAATCTATTAAAAAATAAAACATCGAAGTATAAATATTTTATATTTTAAGAATTTAGTGATACTAAATTATTGTTAATAATTAAACACTAGATATTATACTGAATTAAATTAAAAATATATCTAAAACAAATTCAATAACAGCGTGAATTTAAACCACACCTTTTCAGAGTTCTGAAATATTTCCATTAAAAGAATTATTAACAGCAGTCGAAGTTGGTGCAAAAATGAACAGCATGTTGAATCTCAACTTCGTATTGAGTGAGGAACGAGAATTATTAAGACATGAACATCATTTTACGAATAACCTTAAATTGGTGCTGAAGCGAACGAGATGACAGGTTGAGAATAGATCAATCAAACTGTATTTTCGTTTATTGGTTTATAAGCCCTCTATTTCCAAGCTCATATTGTTCATTTAGTGAAGGATGACAGAGCACAATGGTGCTAATTCATCACTAGGGAAAATAATTTAAAAATATTAAATAATAATAAATTACAAAAGTATAGTGAGCGCCGAACATAAGATCTCCTATGCTGAGCTTGTGTCTTTTAAGTAAGGCAAACCAAAGCAACTACTATACCTAAGGCGATCTTCTCATAAGCCCTTTGGAAAATTTCGTTTTCGTTAAGTTTTATTTGCATTTAGCTAATAGTTGGATAAAGGAAATGGATACATTATGATAATGTGTGATTTTTCTAAAGCATTTGATAGGATACCACACGAAAGACTGTTGCATTAACTGGAGAATATGAGATTAGAATACAATCTCTTGACTTGGATCAGGGAATGGTTGACAGAACAGATATCAAAAAGTGGCACACAGTGAGTGTGAATCTGCCAGATTTAAGGTGACCAGTGTTGTACCTCAGGGTTCAGTCTATGGGCCATTATCGTTTAATTTATACATTAATGACATCAAGAAAGATCTAACATCAGATGTGCAATTGTTTTCCGATGATGAGAAGATAGGTAGTGCAATTAGGGATACTACTGATATTCAGCACTTACAAAATGATTTGAATAGAGTCAAGGCAACTCGTGGTAAAGGTTGATAAGCTCTGATCACTATTCTTATCCACCTTTACCACGAGTTGCCTTGACTTGCACTACGTGTGGAGTCACCTGGACTTGCAATACTTGCAGGCACAAACTTAACTTGTTTGTCTGTTTGCTTACTTGGGAAATGGAGTAAAACCAGGTTTAAAATAACTTGGCATCTTTAACATTTATTGTACCCAAGGTAAAATACTTTCTATATATATATTTTTTTTTCTTAAATATATATTTTATATTTTATTCAAAGAATACATTTTGTTTTCTGGTTTTATTTAAATTTAATTACTAAATATATGAAGAGCCAAAGGCTTCATATTTAAATTTTAAAATTTAAATTTAAGCTATTAAGGTTCGACACTCTCTCGTCACTAATCCAGATATTTTAGTCGACTACGATACATGAATTAAAACAGGGTACAATGATATGAATGGCCACACGAATAAGAGATTTATCCAAAATTCTGAGTAACTGGAATAGAATAATAAACACGTTTGGCAATATCCACAAATAGTAAAGTTTCTTTTTATGTATATGCTATTGTTACTGTTCCTAAGCACTACGAGAAATAAAAGTAATGAATGCCTGTCTTTTTCGTAGTCTGAACTTTTTTTTGTTATTGATGTTAATTTCTTTGAGTTTAATTCCGATTCCATATTCTAGAGAACCATATCAGGGAACTTTTTCTAGCCGCTCAAGCATTCAATAAGGATAAAAATCATCTACCACTTACAGACAATCTCAAATATCCCCGTTTGCATTGAACTTTCGATTCATAGCCTGTTGCCTTCAGAGCGGATATGTTATCATTGGTCAACCAACCGGAAGTATATATCTCTAGGACTCAACTATATGGAAATAATTCAACCTGTTTTTTTTTTTTTTAACAGCAATAACAACAATAATAAGCAGAGTACTAAAACCGAGCTAAATTCTTGGCAGATTTTATAATTGTTCTATTTTTTATTCAAAAAATATTCTCCAAATTCTGTTCATTTAATTAAATTTTCACTGGTATTAAATCTTTATGCTTGTTAATTGTTAGCCAAAGTTTCCAATTTATCTTAGCAAACATCGTTGCTTTTCTAAGAGATATTGGAGGGATTAGTTTTCATTGATCGCTCTCAATTTGTAGCACAACCTTTGCTCCTTGGGTAGCGATGTCAGTGATTTCGATTTGGAGCTGACTGTCTAAGTGTGCGAGCTCACGTTCTAATGTGTTGTGCCGGAAGACATCCACTGATTCTGTTATTAATAAAATCACTCGTCGATATGTATGCACAATATATCACCCACTAAGCCGTTTTACTTTACAGAAAGCACTTAAATTATTATTATTATTGAAACATATGAAACACAATATATTAGTTCAGGCTTTCCAGTTCAGCGACCAATCAAGACATTCCTCCAAATTATCGTGTGTGTGTGTGTGTGTGTGTGTGTGTGTGTGTGTGTGTGTGTGTGTGTGTGTGTGTGTGTGTGTGTGTGTGTGTGTGTGTGTGTGTGTGTGTGAGAGAGAGAGAGAGAGAGAAATAATAAAACGTTAAATTTTTTTTTTTAATTATTAACATCTCCAAGGACTCCAAGGGCGCTGTACCCTACTCCTCTACATACATCTCACTGTCTCCCTTACTACCAATTCTCCAAATACACACGACGACACTACTACTACTACCACCATCAACACCAACATCTTTTGTCTTTAAATTGTGCGTGTTCTCACGACCGATTTGGCTGTCCGCGGGATGAAAAATCCTGTTACCTTCGTATGAGATCGCCTAACTCACTTTCAATTGAAAAGTCCATATAAAGATTCCTTTCATCACAACGAGATTTGAACTCGAAATCTTTCCCAATCGAAGAGGGCGATATCTCGTCCTTCTTTCAGTCGCGCTAAGGAGATATTGCTTTGCTATTGAGTTCCATATATACAACTATCTCTGTAACATTTCATGACATTTATTGTAATTAGTAAGGATATTTTGATCCAAATAGTGGTTAAAGTCGGCTCGTAACTCGCCTTTGAACTTGAAAGGCAACAATATTTGAAATCTTCTGAAATGTGAAACTCAGGTTTGAAAATTTCAAACTTCAGATTAGTCTCATATTAGTTCGACATAGAGATGAAGTAGGTTGATCACAAGAGACCTGTTGCTGATTTTAAGAAATTTTGATTTCCTCAATGCTGAGCGATATCATTGAGATTCTCTGGGGTATGCGCATTACCAAGATTAACAATGGGATAATGATATTAATGAATCTTATGATAGACAGAACAGCGGAGTAAAGTTACATAAATCGTCCAAAAGAAGATCCGACATATGAACTGGGGGCGTCCCGAACATTTTTCATGAATTCCTCTTTCATGTATGATTGATTAAAGGCACTCTGTGATTTCGGTCTCACTGATGTCTAGCTGCGAGATATCAGCCTGATGTCTGGTTGCTAGACATCAAGAATCTGTAATCATGGTCAGTCTATTACGACTTATAAAAATAGATATCATACAATGAGAGAAACGAGTGAGTGAAAGGGTGCATATTAACTCAACAGTGGCATTAAAGCTAGTAAATGCACTCTCTAATCAAATTATGGTCATGAATTTCATATTTTTCAACAGAACTCCTTAAGTTAAATTTAATTGCATTTTTATAGATACAAATAACCAAATTCATCGAATTGAGAATTCAATCGCCACTTCTTGCAGGTAATCACTCCCGTGGCTAGTTCGTAGGTGAGGCGTAGGGAATAATTCTACACGCTTTGGATTCGTGGTTAACAATATCATAAAAGAAAGATGAGAGGTCGGATGGTAGATGTGTCCTTCCACTTATTAATTCAGGTTTCTTGAGAATGAATATGATAATGGCCTTGATCAAAAGATGGCGCTTAGTTGTTTTTTTTTTTTTGACGATGTTTATTTCGTTTTTAGGTGTGTGTGGATGACTTTATTGAAATTAAGTACTTTGAATTTCCAGCAAAATTTCTTGATGCAACTCAATTTATAAATTCAAGTGGACTTTTATTTGCAAAATTTGGTGAAACGTTTTAAATTGAAACATAACAAATAACTTCACTCTAATGAATCGTATTCATTTTTTTTTATTTGTTTAGGATTACCATAATAAACTTTATTGGATTATTTATTTCATTATATTGGGAATAATTTATTAAAGATAAGATAATAATTATTCTATAAAGTAAAATTAAATTTAGAAAAAAAAATTGAAATACTGAGTATTATACAACAGAAAATTACACTTATGTAATATACTTTTTTTATAATAGTATGCAATTATTTAAATAAATGATTGTTGTAACGTCTTTGTGGTAGGAATGGTTGGTTGGAAAATCCACTTCATTCAATCCAATTCCCTTGGAGGGTAATGGATGGCAATGCTGTAGCCAATGAAGTTCTAACTGAGGCTCGGCTATTGCTGTTACCCTCCTGCCATGATCAGAGCTTTAATAGCTCAATAACACTCTATCCCTACACTGTCCTCTACAGATAACGGGGAAGATGAAAAGCATTCTTGCTTCGCCCCTTTAAGCGTCCTTATAAGGACTATAAGTCTTTGTGGTACAAATGTAAGTTATTATTACTTGTAAGGACTTTTCTGGTTTTAACTGTTTTAAATATATGATGTTTTGTTATTTTTTTTTTCAAAAGAAGATATCAAAAAAGATTTTTCATTACAGAAAAATCTTTCATGATATCTTCTAAATCTAAATTGCTACATATTTCATTTTCTATACTTAATATGGATAAATGTTTTAATCTTTTTTGTGACATACTCGGTCGTAAGTGATTTTTAATTAATTTTCATTTAAAAAAAAATCTTTCTTCAGAAGCAACTGTTAATGGTATCGTTAAAAAACATACATAAAGTTATTACCATATTCGGAAATAACGTTGTTAAATTATTTTCAAATATAAATTGCAAAATATCAAAACATGTCATTTGTAGTTTTAAATAATCTTTAATAGTATCTAATTCATCGCATAAATCTAGGGCATTTATATCAGTTTCTTTTCTGGTGTCATTAGATAATTTATTTTATAGATCTAGATAATATTTCATTCTTGTTTCTTTCGGAATGTTTGATAAACTGGGGATGTCACAAAGAAAGCCAAAATTATCGTTATGCAATTTCAATAGTTCAAATGTTTCATTTAAAGAATTTAAACTTGTGTCCAAAATGGAGAAAAAGAAATTGATTTTAAAATTCATTTCTGGCTCTTGAATAGATTCATCTGCGCATTCATAATCAAACATTCTTTTCTTTTTATGTCGTATTTTCGAGAAACACAACTCTACACTGTAGGCCGTTCTAGGTTAAGTAAGTCAAAAAATGGGAAGAAGCTTACTCAAGTAATTTGGAATAAATATGTCCCGTATGTTATTTTCATTACGAAAACAAGAGAACCCATTCCATTACGTATTAAGCATAAAATATTTAATTTTTGTTTAGTGTTAATTACTTTATGTTTTTGTTTATTTATATTACCATTCTTATTATTTATTGTATGCAGCCATTATTACGTGCACCCACTGCGCATTCTCTATTTTACTCCTAGAATGTTTGTTCAGTGTGCTGAGAGCAGTGATTAAAGTAAGTTGTGTTAAAGCTCGGGCCATTTATTTAACTACCGAGCGACTCAGCCCCTCACTGAAATCTCTCACATTCCAAGGTCACAAATATGCACAAACAGTTCAGTATATTATTTATTCCCTATTATTTTATGAACGTGTTCGATTATACTGCCCCTAAATTGTGCCTCCCGGGTTCATTGCACCCTTTGCACCCCGGTACGGAACGGGCCTGCAAGTCCTACATTATGCTACGCTTTCACATTCAATTCTTAATACCTTCTTTTACAAGATGCTATGACAGTACCATATGTGAGTTTACATTACTACAACGTTTCTGTCAACAATTTCCTTCCAAATTAGTCTGTTATTTGTTAACGATGTTCAATACATCCATGTTATATTCTAGGGAAATTCTGATCCCATCAGTCCTCTATATCTTGGTTATCTTCTCATCTCGACATCAAACACCTGTTTTGCTAACCGTTTTCTCTCCAGATGTATTTAAGTGACCACGCCAGCTGAAATTAGAATCGCAACTGTTCTCAATTTCTTGATTATGATGTCAAGCTCGTTTATATGTTTGTTTCCATGTAGTTCTTGTATTGGAAAACTCTCGTTATCTGTGGTCGTGACTCATGATCAAATGTTTTATTCCTAATCTAAGTTTTTAAATTTATAAGTTAAAAATGGTTTGAACACAGGCTATTATATAATATTTGCTTATTCTTGTTTCTTTCCGAATTTAATTTCTCATCTTCACTAAAATTGTGCACAAATAGCTGAAATGTTTTACTTGTTCTACGGGTTCTCCATTGAGAATGCAATTTCTACAAAACAAAAAATTATCGATCCTACGAAGTGCAATAAAGATTTATTGCACTTCGAATCCCATTGGATGTTTTTGTTAATCATTCACTGGATTATTGCATACCTGTTAACCTTTTAGGTTATCATAACAAGATTTTTTTCACAGCTTCACGGCCTAACCGATCGACAACAGTATATTATCATTAGCGAAACTGCTTATACAAAATAAGTTAAGTGGCATTAGATTTTTGTGAAAAAAAACTTCAACACAGAACAAAGCATATGCTGTCTTTCGTTATAAAAATGATTGGTTTTAATATTGTATGGAGATTTTTCTCATTTTCCAATAGTAGGCAGTATAAACTCATTATCTTCGGAGCTCCTATAATCTTTCATGGAAACAGTGAATTAATATATCTTTTTTTAGGAGTTTTGTTTTGGTGATTTTTGTGGAGATACTGTTGCTGAAATGGCTTATGTGTATGTTTTGTGGGGTGTGATGTGCTCTGCTTCTGCTTTTAGTGACATAGTCTCTATAGTTGCAGTAGTAGGTGCTTAAATATTTTAGGTTTTAGAAGAAGTTGTTAAGCAATTCAAATATGGATGGAAGTAATAAATTGTTGCTTTCATATAATGGCCGTACTTTGCTTTTCTCAGTCCCTGCTTTTTAGTTTTACGCAGTGTAAGTCGGTAAATGGTGGTGATTCATTATTGATGGTGTGAAACATGTAGGAATTTGTATGCTTGAGGACATTGGTCATTGTTTTACCATCATCACTCCTTGTAACTTACATATGGAGTTCTATAGACGATAGTTGCTAGGTTGTTAACTGAACACACATTTAGCAAATTTCGTAATGGTTTGAGACATGAAAAGCAACTGATCTTTACACAACTTTCAAGACTTCTTTAAAGCAATTAATCCATTTTAAAACAATAATCATGTAATACAGTGATTTGTAAGTGTTGTTCAAGGTTCAGTTATATAGTTAAACATAATAGCATAATAATTTTGAAATTCAGGGGCCATGCAGCAAAAGATAATTGCAATGATGAAACGAACTTTTATATGGAAAGATAAGAATGTTATTTCGCCTCTTTACAAGATCTTGTTAAGACCCCACTTGGACTATTGTGCGTAGGTCTGGTCTCCTGGTTTCCGTTGGGATTCTGATATAGTGGAGAGAGTGCAAAGGAGAGTATCAAAAACGATATCAGGATTGTGTAATACTAAATTGAAGATAGATTGAGAATTTGTAGATTGTAAACACTAGCAAACAGGAGAAAGATGGGTGATATGATTGAGACTTACAAACTTCAAAGGGTCATACAGGATTTCATTTGATGGAAATTT
Source organism: Typopeltis vanoorti (assembly GCF_054136105.1). NCBI lineage: Eukaryota > Metazoa > Arthropoda > Arachnida > Uropygi > Thelyphonidae > Typopeltis > Typopeltis vanoorti. The sequence goes on along the minus strand of NC_143553.1, from coordinate 153,991,396 downwards.
TCAATTTATGGAGGGTGAGGAAAGGACGAGAGGGCATCCTTGGAAGCTGAGAATGAATGCCGCTAAGAAGGGGTGAGGACTAGATTTTTCTCTCATGGGGTGGTGCATGATTGGAATGGATTGCCATTGGATGTTATGTGTGCAAGTAGTGTAAATGGATTCAAGGATAAGTATGACAACTTGGAGGACTCTTTTAATAATAATAATAATAATAATAATAATAATAATAATAATAATAATAATAATAATAATAATAAAACAAATAAATAAATATAAAAAACACGTCAAAAATAATACATATGAATTGATTTATTGAAAGTAAAGATCAGATTTTTCATACTGGAAATAACAATACTTCATTAGCGAAGGCTAAAAAACAAGAATTCAAACAGTTAGCCAGAATACAATAATTGGCTAACCAGTAAAGACAAATGCCTTGTACCAAAAATATGACATCCTACAATTCAAATAGAAATAACTATTAACAAAGAATTAAATACGTTTGCTAAGAATCAGATTTTCCCAACTGCAAGAGTGGAACTGGCTCTGATCACGATTTTAATTAGAACTATGTAACAAAACCTCAGAACTCTGAATAAAAAGCAGACGTCTGTTTAAAACTACTTCTATGGACTTGACTGCTGTCCTTCAGTTCTTGTAAAGCTATCGCCTTTATTTATAACGTCACAAGTGTCTTAACAAGTTCCCAGTTGAAAACTCTTTATTGGAATTAAAAAAAAAATTCTTTGAACTGCTTCATAGATTTTTGTAGTTTAAAATTTAAAAAATACAACGGGAAGGAATTTTAAGTGCTGTGTAAGCATGCTTGGATGCAAATATCGCTAACAATCATTTTCTTATATTTATAAAGAAAACTGTATGAGTGCTAATTAACTAACGTATAACATGAATTCGGTTTTTTATTGATTGTTAATAAAACAAAGCATATAAAAAAACGGAATATTTTCAGCACAACAGAGGCGTGACTTTTTCAGAGGCAATGTACATAGAGTGATATACAAGTTATCGTTAAAAAGGAAGGGAAAAAACTGAGAGAAATCGTATTAATAACTGAAACACAAGGAATTTGCACAGATCCGGTTTCTACCATTGTTTGAACGTCGTCCTTAGTTGAAAAGTTGAGGTCAGGTTTGTTAAGCAATCTAATTAATGATTTCTATATGCCACATATAAGTCCTTGGTGTTTGGTGAGGGACCCATTCTATTGAATGACAGTAGTAGGTTCTTTAATACGGTAAGAAAAAAAAAAATTCAAGATATGGCATAGCGGCTTTGTCGCAATCGATATCATGATGTACGCTATCTACCAATAATTGTCCGAACACCTCTGTTATCTGAAGTTATGGAACATTCCAGATTTGTTAATAACATAAAAACCAGTACACAGATAGTAGGAAGCAGTATTTCATTGTAGCAGTTGAATACAGGTTGGTATGGCAACAGGACTTCGAGAGAAGTGTCATCGTGGGTTATCACATTGGCGGCATGTCCATACGTTCCATTGCCGCTCACCTGGAGCATCCATAATCAACGGCTGGCGATGTGATCAACAAACGGGGACGTTCTGGCATCACTAGTGCAGGAAAACACCCAGGATGCTGCCGAAAATGACTGATAGGGACACGAGGGTGTTAAAACGGATGGCAAGCAAAACTGGCTACAATTGGCATGGACCATCAATGAAGAGTTCCAGAGTGCCAATAACACCATGGTGAGCACTAATACTGTACGAAAAGAACTCCATTTACTGGGATTCCATGGTACACAAGCCGAACATCACAGCAGCGAACAAGGCAGCTCGTCTGTACTGGCGCAAAGATCGTGTGAACTGGACAACTGGGCAGTGGAAATCGGTACTCTGGAGCGATGAATCAAGATTCATCTGTTTCTAATCTGATGGCAGAGTGTGGGTATGGAGGCAGCCTGGTGACGCTTGTTACCACAGTGGGTTGTACCCACAGTAAAGTTCGGTGGTGGAGGAGTAATGGTGTGGAGTGCATTCAGCTGGTTTGGAGTGGGACCACTGGTCGTTGTCCGTGGTTCCATAAAGGCAGCTCAGTACCTTCATAATATGAATAATCAGGTGCTGCCTACTCTGGGGAGTTTTTTTTTTTTTCATGGAATGGACCAGTGTTACTATCAAGTCGACAATGCCCAATGCCACAAAAATGCAGCTGTTATGGAATGGTGTGAAGAGATGAGTGCTAAACTATTGCCCTGGCCTGAGCAGAGTCCTGACCTCAACCGCGTCGAACACGTGTGCGACGAATTGGAACGGCGATTGAGGTCCAGAGCAGCACGTCCTCTATCTGTCGCTGAACGTAGTGCTGCTTTGATGGAGGAATGGAGAACAATTACGCCTCATGTCTGCCGCACATTGGTGGAAAGCTTCCCTCAAAGGGTGCAGGATGTGATCAAAGCCAAAGGTGACATACCCGATATTAGGGTTAGCCTGCTGGTATCAATTGTAAATTGCTAAAGTCTCCGGACAATTACTGGTAGACAGTATATATTGTATAAGTGGTAAATCAGTCCTATTTAATCGATCTCTTTGATGAGTTATATCGATAAGATGTTCCTTTTTTCTTATTTCGAAACTTCTGCAACTCTGACCTACGATGTGGAGACCATTTATAGTCGTGATAATCCCATTTGAAGAATTTAAACAGAAGGCTATGCAACATTTAAGAACATGTCCTGAATAAGGCAAGAAACTTCATCATTTATGCAAAGAGAGAGAGAGAGAGAGAGAGAGAGAGAGAGAGTACACTACATAATTTAGGATCAAATTATATTGCTGCACAATTTCGTTAAATCACTCATGATTACACGCTACTGTAGAACAAACAGCTATGGATCATATTAATCACGTTAATCTGTTAAATAATAACCTTCATTCGCTTAATATTAAATTTTATAACATCTCTATCACTCCGCAGCGGTTATCGCCAATGAATAATACACCTGTTTTAAAAGCGGTGGCCTAAAAGTTTACTAATAGCTTCTCTGGAAAACAAACTAATTTTATGCCACTTGAGACCTACACTTCGCAATAAAAATCAATACAAATTGTGCAATAAAAGTAAAACTAAATATTTAGCCAAACAGATGCTAATTAAACTATTTACGTAAATGTCATGATGTGATTATAAATACCTCATTTGGTCACACCAGATGGCAGTTAGAGATGAACACAAGAGAACTAACTATCGTAAATTGGACTTGTATTTACATTTCCAATGCAAACTAGAATTCGATTTGCTCAGCAGTTGTTATGAAGCATATTCGTTTTGAGTAGCCTTTTCATAATTAAGATCTTCCGGTACTTCTAAATGTTTTAATTTCTTTGTTGGTACGTGGCATTTGTTATCGAATTCTCCGCACTGTCTTTTGAATGTTTAATGTGTTAACCTCTTTTATTTCAGCTCGTACTAAAATATTGAGTTGTTAGCGTAGCCTCAGTTCCCAAATCTGGCACGTTTTGTTTCCTGCACGTCCTAAAATCATGTCGATTTCCATTGTAATTGTTGCCAGAGTAGCACGCGGGACATTTGAGATTGCGCCGATACTCTCGACACCGATAGAACATGAAATATAGAGTTGCCAGCACACAAGAGCTTTAAGTGGCACACAGATACGGAAATCGATAGTTGTTTAAAGTTCTATCCATGATCTCGGTGCAGTTATTGGAGAGGCCTTCGTCGGTTGCGTTCAATAACCTCTGATCCCCCTAAATTCCAACTTGGTACGTGTCTGCCACTTTTAGAACCGTAATTTGGGCTTTCACTTGTAAACGAATCGTGTTTATCTACTTCTCTCACATGTGGAACACCTTTTTGTTATAGCTTTCGTACTATTCAACGTTTTCAAAGCCAAAAAAACGTTAAAGAAATCTTTTTGGCTTTCAAAAGGGAGCAATTGTACGGCAATGGACGGGAAAGAACGAATAAAAAAAAGTTACTCAGTCGTCTACTTTGTGTGGAAAGATGAAACATAAAACACGTTTACGTCAATCCTATTGGGTTGCGGGAAAGTGTTTATGAGGTGGTGAGAATTATTATCTAAGGGAAAAACACTTCCCATTCAGCTTTGTTACCAAGAAATTGTTCCGCTCGCCTTCTCTATTTACACCTGAAAAACGATGCGCCCAAACGAAATGAATTTCTTTAATGTTCAACTTCTTTCACGCGCTCACTCCGTTGTGCGTTTTTAAGTGAATAAGTCCCGATGGGGTCTTTTTTTCGCTTAAGTTTATTTTCTAACTGGTTTAAAATCGTCAAAAGTATTTAGATTTCTTAGATTTTTTTATCACAAAAAAGTTTTCATAAAAATCTCTCTCGTTCTGTCTCTTTTTCTTCTTGTCTCTCCTTTATAATGACCTCTTCGTATCTGGGTTGATTTCAAGACGCATCCAAGATTAATCCTAAACCAGAAAATGAAGAAAATAGTTCATCTTTGTATTCGAATTTATTATACTAATAATTATGTAGATAGACAGTTTTATCCACCTTTTTTGGATTTAACATACCAGATTTTCTTCTCATCTTCTCCCTGAAAGATGTTCGAAACCACCTTTATAGGAGATCATCCCTACTTCTACATAGTTTCTTATCTGGTAAAAAGAGCAGAACACTTCCAAGAGCCCAAAAGATCGGATTTTTGCTTTATTTATACACATCAGTGTATAAATATTAGTTTGTAAAATAGTTGATAATGTACACATATAATGAAATATTCGAATACGTACAGTATGTGTTAGTTATAATTTAAACGTTAAACAATAAATTACACGATAACCACAGTAATTAACTTTAATAAAATGAAATACAGATTTTTATTTAGTGAAGTTAATTAGTGTGGTTGTCGTGTAATTTATTGTTTATAATCATGGCACAGGTACCTTTAAAGATAATACAAACGTTATAATTCAAATGCACTTATGATTTGAATATATATGAAATATACACAAATACGTACTAATTATAGACATTCACATTAGTGTTAGTTATAATTCAAAACATAAATTTTGAATTGTAATATAATATATAATATAATATTATATAATATGAATTTATAATATGAATTTAATACGAATTGAACATGCATGAAATATTCACATAGACAAGTCCTTATCCTTATAAGAACTGGCTTAAAGGGGCGAAGCAAAAATGCTTTTCATCTTCCCAGTTATCTGTAAAGGACAGTGTAGGAATAAGGTTTTATTGAGCTATTAAAGCTCTGATCATGGCAAGAGGGTAACAGCAATAGCCGAGTCTCAGTTAAAACTTCATTGGCTACAGCACTGCCATCCGTTACCCTCCAAGGGTATTAATCACCGCATCTCACGGTCGATCATTTCACATAGACAATTCTTAAATCTGAAAAGAATTGGGCGATGGACTGAGTCCTTGACTCTTTATCCCGTCATCTTAATGAAGAAAATCTGTCTGGATGGGGTGTTATTGAGCTAAAAGCTCTAGTCATGGCTGGGTATCACACCCTCATCAACCTTCACATAGACAAATGTGTTAATGATATATTCATATTTTTTCTTATAGAACACAAAATGGTGTACTGTGAGTATTTATTTATCTCGTAGATTATAATGAAATTTTAAAAAAAATTAATTTTAAGAGTTTTTAGTTTATAATAAAATTGTTATATTTTATTTGATTTTGATGTGATTTATCCATGACAGACGTTCCTAAATAGAAGTATAAACAAACATCATAACACAGTAAAATATATTTAACAGTAGTAATACAAGTATATTATATATACATTATTTAAATTATGGGGATATTAAATCCCACATCGTTTCAAAACCGAATAAGAAACTCAAAGATCGGAATCAAAGAGTTTCATACCGAATATATAGTAGGCTATAAAAGTATCGGTTGATACTAGCGTAAGCTAAAGCAAGTAGTACATAGTACAAACTAGGACAACTCGTAGCAAAGGTGGGTAAAGATGTGATCACTGTTCTTAGTATTTCCCATAATGTAAAACACATCTCCTAGGAGATGTATGATGTTATACATTATGGAGGAAGGTTTCAACCAAGGTTTTACCCAGACCGGTTTCAACCTTTATTGAGGTCTCATCAGTGAGTAGGTAGACCAAAGTAATATTGAGGGTATAGCGAAAAGAACTTAGCAAAACGAACTTATAAGTTCTTTTCGCTATACTCTCAGTATTAATTTGGTCAACCTACTCACTGATGAGACCTCATTAAAGATTGAAACCGGTCTGGATAGTGACCTTCCTTCATAATGTATAACATCATACATCTCCTAGGAGATGTGTTTTACATTATGGGAAATACTAAGAACAGTGATCAGAGCTTTACCCACCTTTGCTTATACCCACCAATAGTTGCCCTAGTTTGTACTATGTACTACTTGCTTTAGCTTACGCTAGTATCCGTCGATACTTTTATAGTCTACTATATATTCGGTATGAAACTCTTTGATTCCGATCTTTGAGTTTCTTATTCGGTTTTGAGACAATGTGGGATTTAACATCCCCATAATTTAAATAATGTTACATCGCCGAAGCGAAGCCTATTGGCTCTTTATTAATGCTAAAATTTTGTTTAAATGCAAAATAATGAAATATACAATCACAGCAGCGTAATTGCAGAATTCGTTTTAGCGTTACTCTTCCAAAATACGTGTTGAATTCCCTAAAACTACTATCATTTAAATGGAGCTCGCATCTAGACTCTCTCTGTGCTTCTTTCCGTCTATATTTATTTGTAAAATAAAGAAGTCATTTTTGAGTAATGCTAAGTTTATTAACTACCACGCGAAATGAATAATAAATTAACGCCAACAGCCTGGATATTTTAAATTTTTTCTATTTTTTTTTTCTCTTCCTCCGGTGCGTATTTTTATTTCTCAGAGGAGTCTGAATTTCCATAAAAATGATAGCAAATAGTACGTAGAAGAATGATTCTCTACTATTCCCTGAACTATTTGTGTCAACGTATAGTGCTCCTAATGACCGTTCGTTTGATGCAGCGCCCTCTACAATAAAACACACAAACCATTTCGATCTCTTGAGATATTTTCTTCTTCTCTTTCACAACCCAAATGGCAACGAATAAAACGTAAGGAATTCGTCTTGTATCGAGAAGGCAAAGGAGACATTTCGTTTAGAGGTATTCAACGGCATACATCGATAAAGCATTTGCCGTGTAGCATATGTGACCTGGTGGGCCATAAGCGCACGAGTCAGGTCAGTGGTTCTGACGAGAACTTTTAAGTGCTAGAACGCGTCTAATGATGTTATTTCCAGACTTAAGATATTCTTCCGACTTTCCTTAATATTTAAACACTAACTTTTGGGTCCATTAGGGAAGAAATGTAAGTCTTAAACTGAATCTTCCTTCTCTATTCGTACTTTATACCCACCCACCTTCCTACCCCCTAGCGGTCATTACTTAGATTACTGTGGAATGCCACTGCTTTGTGTGTGTGCGCGCGCGCGCGCGCGTGCTGGAAATCATCATTAGTATACGTAATTTGATGTAGGGTAGGTTTAATATAACCTCGAAGGCTCCTCGGGAGTTTATTTATTTACAATGCATGCCGGGAAGGAAATTAACATGCCTTCATATTTAATGACAGGAAAGTGCAAACTAAAATGGAATTCCCATTTTTACATTGAAAATTTAAAGAGGTAATGTGAAGGTTATGAATTAGGGATGTGTGTATTTTTGGAAAAGAAGAGAATTGCTAATGTGAAGCAGCTGTTTTGGGAATTTTTGTTTTTTAACTTGGCACTTAATAGTATAAAATGTTGCCAAGCAGGTCCAAGTTACATTCCTTAAATTTTAATTGTCTAAAATGATTAAATTTACCACGTGATATTTGACTACAGTTTTGTCAACCCATTACAAGCACGTAGTCCAACAATTCTGTTTATTATTCTCATAACATTTGACGTCTTTTTTTTTGGCAAAATTTCAGGATAAGAGACTGTTTGCATAAGTATATGATCCTAATAAAAATGCATATTTGGATGTCGCCTAAGCTACTCTTGGCAAATTGCCAAAAGGAAATCATAGGGTAAATGAAATTTATTTAAATTAGGTACGTGGCAAGAATAGATTTAATACTCTGTAAAAAAAGATGGAATTTACTCAAGTTGTTGCCTGCATCTCAAGTTACTTTAAGAAATACAGCATTTGTGTTTGCTTTTCTCATCGTTTATTATAACAGGTGTCTGGATAGCTTTGCGATGTCATCTGAACATAATAACAGACAATTATGTTAAGTGTGGAAGATCTAACAGGATTGTGTGATAGTTTTAGAACACTTAATTGAACATTAATATTTTCGGGGGGTTTAGCATGTCTCGAGTAAAGGAAATAGCAAGAATGCCTGGAAAGGAACTGAGAGATGTAATCCAAAGAGTTCGATGTGTTCGTGATTGGCACAGAGTATTAAAGGATGACATTGCAGCTCCCGAAGCTCGTTTGTTTTTCTGTGACAAGATATTTATCATACGGGATTTTCACGCGTGAAAGGATGTCTTTCTCTAGAGGTTTTATCTTCTATTCATTCCTTGAACATCTACTCTCATACAGATTCAATATTTCAATCCTAAATAAAGAGATAAACAGGTCATTACGATGCGATGCATTGGTTCTTTATACTTTATTATTTTCTTTCTAGTACAACCTAAGGTTTCTTGTAATGTATATACTTTCATTTTTCCCTTTTCAACCATCTTATAAAATCAAATGATATTCTCTCTCTCTCTCTCTCTCTCTCTCCGATCTCCAGTGTTGAAAGGTAACTGATTGGAAAATATTGACACAACAACCTTGTTGTAGATTCATCAACACACGCCATAATTTGTTTTTCGGACTTACATTTCCAGAAAAATATGAAAAGTCAAGACATTAATCGTTTCTATATAAAGATAGTTTATGCCATTGGCTCACCTACGACATACCAATTTTAATGTTATAAGTTTGGAAAGTGTCTTTTTTTATCACACTTTCTGTAAAAGAATCGACATCTATTAAATCTTAATGTTTACATTTAATTAAATAAATATAAAACTGTCTTAAAAAATTTGATTTTCTTGAAGAAAAGAGGTTATCATTAAAGCCACTTTTTTCATTTAAACAAATTGGACAACTAAACATTTTTTTTTGTTGTTGTTGAAACCAATAATTCGTATGTTAAGTTAATGCAAACCAAAGAATGAAAATATATTTATTAAACTCTGCGGTTAAATATCCAATTAATGATAGTTAATGCTGATGACTGGCTTGTATGCACTATACAAGAAGCCATGTTGTAGAAAAGATCAACAACAGCATAGCATAATAATCTTTGGAACTCGCGAATATATCTAAGCAGACTCTGTAAACTTGAATTCATCTCTGGTAATATGGCAAGAGGGTAACAGCAAAAGCCGAGCCTGAATCCATCTCTGTCCTTATCTTTATAAGGACTGGCTTAAAGGGGCGAAGAATGCTTTTCATCTTCCCCGTTATCTGTAGAGGACAGTGTAGGGATAAAGTGTTATTGAGCTATTAAAGCTCTGATCATGGCAAGATGGTAACAGCAATTGCCGAGCCTCAGTTAGAACTTCATTGGCTACAGCATTGCCATCCATTACCCCCCAAGGGCATTAATCACCGCATCTCACGGTGGCTTCACAATACCGACCGAATCCATCTCTGTCCTTATAAGGACTGGCTTAAAGGGGCGAAGCAAGAATGCTTTTCATATTCCGTTATCTGTAGAGGACAGTGTAGGGGATAAGGTGTTATTGAGCTATTAAAGCTCTGATCATGGCAGGAGGGTAACAGCAATAGTCGAGCCTCAGTTAGAACTTCATTGGCTACAGCATTGCCATCGATTACTCTCCAAGGGTATTGGATTGAATGAATCAATCACCGCATCTCACGGTCGATTGAACATGCTATTCTAATGTATTTAATCCAGCTCTGATGTTGTTTGTAATTTTTTTAAATGTTTGTTATGATTTCTATGTTTAGGTGTTGAATATTACCTATGTTTTTAGAAAGCTAAAATGGCTTGAAAAAGTATTATATTTATATATAATAAATAGATTTATTACATACAATTTGTTTATAGAAACGAATAATAATTAGCAATATTTACAGTCGTTTAAAGTTTAAGATCCTAAACTAGCTTTTATCACCATAATTGTAAGATAAGATGGTTGGTCTTACTATTTTTTCATATCACTCCCGCACAAAAGAGGCTTAAATAAATAAAATGTATGGACTGAGGTAGAGGGCAACTAATCTGTTGATATTTCTCTGGATAGTGAAGAATGTTACATAGAAAAATCTGTTCCAAAGAACTGAAGTAGATGGAATGAAAGATAAATGGGAGTAACAGATTTGTTGAGGAAAGAGATCAACATAAGGATGTTGGGTAGCTGTAGGTTTAGCAGACACAAGAAGGACACGATGGATGCCGATCCACTGAAACAGAGCCCTTGAAAATATGTGTAAAAGATACATGACGTGGAAACACCATCTGGGAGACAGTAACTCAGGAGAGTCTGGAAGAAAGAGGTCGTCAATCAAAACCGAATACCCTTTCTTCTGAACTGCATCAATAATATATTGATACGGTTTAGGTGTGCCATCTCAAATGTGAGAAACGCATTCCAAGGTTGGTGGAGTTGGAGTTTTATGGCTTAGTGTGTGTGTGTGTGTGTGTGTGTGTGTGTGTGTGTGTGTGTGTGTGTGTGTGTGTGTGTGTGTGTGTGTGTGTGTGTGTGTGTGTGTGTGTGTGTGTGTGTGTGTGTGGTGTGTGTGTGTGTGTGACACATGAACCTTAGCTTTTCTCTCGTTGAGGAAGTGTTCCATCGAGCTTCTCAGAGCAACGCAGTCGACATCATAGAAAATCTTCTTACGACCAGCGTTACTGATTTAGTACAAGCAAATAATGATACAAATACGCAGTAGAACTTAAATCATAGTTTTATAAGTCCAATATACAAAATATTCATACAACCTGAACTTTTAGTTGTTAGGATCTCATTTCCAATCTAAACAAAGTTGATATAAGTATAGCGAACTCTAAACTAAAGGCAAATTAGCTGATCTGAAAACACTGTATTTTTTGTTTTGTTTCATGTCATAGCCGCAACTAGCTTAACCAACTACCAGTATCATCATAATTATAGTATTTATTTTATAAATGAATAATTATAATTTACAATATTTTATGAATATTAGTATATTTCTTGTATCGCATGGTATCAATTTTAAGCAATATATTTTTGTTATTTTATAGACAAAAATATTTCCAATCATAAAGTTAATCTCTTTTTAGGCAATGATATTAGCATGCAGAAGAGAAAACTCTTATGTACACATTGCAATATACATTTTTTGTGTGTAATTGAACTGTGTTCATTTTCCCGAATAGAAACACGCATCCACCCTTATTATATTAATTGATAGCTTAGTACTGGTGAGGTAAATATTAAAACCTCTAACTCTTTTCATTCCTCAACATTTGGAAATCTGTTGTCAGCCAGTTCCGATCCTTAGTTTGTTGCTGTAGATGAGTTCATGGCTACCAAAGATTTGAAGATTTCTGATAGGAGAATATGGCAGGCTGTTGCCATCTCTTGTCCCTAACTGTAGGTCGTATTACTGTTTGAAATAATGCAAGTTCTATGGTCGATTTGATTTGGATTAAAAATTCAGTTTCGAATTAAAAATTCAGTTTTACAGGAGACAGAAATCGTTGCCAAAAAGATCGGTTAATTAGGAAACCGGCTAAAAAAAGAACCTAAAACAAACGTTCTCTCTTTCTCCAGTCAGCGAATATAATCACATCTATAACGATTATTCATTATAATAAGTCTAATATTATGAGAACGTTATCACAAGACTACAAAGATATCTCATAGTCAAGTAAGTATTATAAAAATGAAATAAATAAAAATGTTCCCATGCTAGTTAACGGAATACAGTTGAGTTAAGGGAAGATTATATTGAAAATAAGTAAATAACTCACCTTCCTATGATTACTGTTTATATTTTTGTATGAATTTTTGTCTCGTTAGTTACTAGGCACGCTGTGGGTACGTGTTACTCACGCGCCCACACAAGCACACTACGCACAGAATGATGCGTAGATTGAAACTGCTAGCCACTTCTTGATAAAAAAAAAAAAAAAAAAAATTGTGTGCTCAATTTTTTTTAATTTTGTAAAAATTTTACAAAATTTAAAATGGCATTACTGGTTTTAGTGAAGCATATCCCGTGCTGTTTTTTTTAATGGTATATAATTTTCCAACAAGTTCAGCTTTCTCATAACTTTAAGATAATATTCGTCGAAATCATGATCCCTTCTCCATTTAGTTTATTTTGTCTTTAATCTAGGAAACTACTTGAAGGCTTATGTACGTCCCATAACAGTTTGTAAGAACTGCTGTTACTTCAGTAGGAAGTGGCTGCCCTCGTAATTTGTATATCACAAGTTACTTGGGGTAAAGGAAGTTAACTACACTAGTACACTTAATACTTATATTAAAATACTACCTATATATTAATATTTTATATAATTAATAACGTGATAATCAATTAATAATTTTATGTATCACCTACCCACGAAAAATTGTAAATCTAAGCTGCAACAATAATGTGGACGACTAAGAAATTTTTTAATCGTTTTTATTAAAAAGATAATGACTGCAGGTCGAAGAATATTTTTAACTATGAATGTTTCAATGCAAGATAGCACTTAAATTTATGTTTTTAAATGGATGCGTATTCTCGACAAGATTAAACCTGTTAGTAGATTTCATCTAATCCGCTCATTGCAGATCAATGGCAATGATCTGTATAAATGTCATTATCCACAAGATCAATAATAATAATAATAATGATTGTGGGAAAATATGATAGAAAAATAAACGAGGTATATGTCAGTTTTAATTTTTAATTAAAACTTAAATTAATTTTTTTTTTAATTTAAGTTTTAATTTAAAAAATTTTAATTAAAAAACGCCTTTTTAATTAAAAAATTATTCATTTATTCAAAATAATTAATATTATGTAAGTATCATTTCCTCCTCTAAAGTTTGTAAAGGATTCTTAATATCTTTTAAATGTTGTTACTTTCTTGGATGGATTATGTATTTTCTTCTTTTAGGGACTGTCGATATTACGTTCTGAAACACATTTCACTGTTTTCGCTTAGAGCATCTGAATAAGACGGTTTGCTTTTTTTTTTTTTTTGCATTTGTCTTTTTTATACAAAAAAGTTTTATTTAAAATAATTAGTTTAATTTCGATAACTAGTGAATCGATCTGTTCAATTTTAAGAAATGAAAATACTTTAAGTTTCACTTTGGAATTTAAAATATTTTAAATTAAGTATAAGTATTTTATTTAAAATGGACTTAGTCCTTGACTCTTTATCCCTTCATCTGATTGAAGAAAATGTGTGGATGGGGTGTTATTGAGCTAAAAGCTCTAGTCATGGCTCGGCAATAGCCGAGCCGCAGTTAAAACTTCATTGGCTACAGCATTGCCATTCGTTACTCTAGGTATTGTCATCTTCATTTAACCAAATTCCACTTATTGACTATTGACAATTGACATTTATATCTTTAGGGTAAAGCAAGATGCTTTTCATATTCCCCGCTATCTGTTGTGGTTACAGTGAGGGTAAAGTTTATGAGCAGATTGCTCACCCTGATTGGGCATGGAGATTATGCATCGCTACAGGAGATTAAAATAGTTTTTGGTCTTCTATGTTTGAATATGTCCGTTGCCTCATAGGGCCGCACTTGCTGAACCAAATCGTTGGGGTGTATAGACGTCTTTAGGAAGAACTTAGATGCTAAAGATTGTAGGAAAGAGAAAATATAGGGAATATTTGTATCTCTATGAAGTTGATTGTTTCTAACATACCATGAGGCGTTCAGAATCATTCTCAAGCACTCGTTCTGTACTCGTTGTATTTTGATAATGTTAGTATTAGAGGTGTGGCTCCAGGCTGGGGAGGAGTAGGTGATGATAGGACGAATCGTCATCTGGTATAGCTGCAATTTGATTCTATTACTTAGCTTGCTATTTCTATTAATTAGAGGATAGATCTGAGCAATGGCTTTAGATGCCTTTGCGCACGCAGACTTGATGTGTTGGTTGAAAGTTAGCTTTTTGTCGAGAATTATACCCAGGTATTTTGTTTCTGTCTGCGACCACGCGGTTAGCCTAGTGGCTTTGCGCTTCGCAACCATATGCCTGGGGAAGGAGTGTCCCAGGTTCGATTCCCGTTGTAGACGTGAGGAATTTGAGGATCTTCCTCAGGCATAGCCAAGTTAGCCGGTCTTGGGCGCGGTCAGTAGGGTTTTTTCCGCCAGTTTATCTGGCGTTTTTCATCCCGCAAAACAGGCAAACCGGCCCCGTGAACATACGCCTCTACAGTCAAAAATATATCCCCAGCGGCAGACCAGGCGACGGGTCGGTTGGGAGTAGTACTAACAAGAAGTCGCATCTAAGTAACACGCGGACCCTGCATAGGAAGCGGGAATAACGAGTAGAAGAAGAAGATTTTGTTTCTGTCTGCCAGGGAATTTTATTATTGAATAGTAACATATCTCCTGCAGAAGACATTGGCCTTTTTGAGAAAAGAACCACTGAGCTTTTCTGGGGGGTTGACTTCGAATCTCCATTTGGAGAACCAATCTTCCAACTATAGAAGATTTTCTTGAAGCTTTCTGGTAATGAGATGTGGTCGGAGAGATCTGGTTAGTATTACTGTATCATCCGCATACAGGACCATGATGGAAGATATCGGATTGTGCGGGATGTCCGACATGTATATAGAAACAGCAATGCAGCTAGTAGGGATCCCTGCGGCACTCCAGCGAAAATATGGCGCTGGGATGAGGTAGAACCATTGATTTTGACTTCTATTATCTATTCTGAAGGTATGAACGAATTAGATGAACCATTTTTGATGAGATACCGGCTGAGATAAGTTTGTGTAGGAGTCCGAAATGCCAAATTTTGTCAAATGATTTGGATTGATCTAGAAAAATAGCTCCTGTGTACTGGCGTCAGTTATAGCTGGTGGTGATCCACAATTCTGTGGATTTGCCGGGTAGTACTATGGTGTTGCCGAAAACCGAACTATTCTTTAGGGAGAGTGTTTAGGTCATTTAATGAGGTTTGGAGTCGTGAGAGGATGACCTTCTCCGCACCCTTACCCAGGTTGGAGATAAGACTGATTGACGATAATTTTGCGGTAGGCGTGGGTCGTTCCCTGGCTTATGTGTAGGGATACATCAGCCAGTTTCCAGGCGGAAGGAAAATAGTGAAATCTTAAGCTCGCATTTATTATAATGGTCAGGTGCACTACAGCATTTCGAGGCAACAGCTTGATCACCCTGTTTGAAATGCTGTCTGGTCCAGGAACTTTTTTGTTCTTTAAGTTTTTGATAATATTATATATATCACCAGGTGATGCGGTGCGGGTGCAATGTGGTCAGTACTGGTATCAGGAAGTTTGAATGAGTGTCTGACCTGTCTGTGAATTTTATATATGTGATTGAAGTGTAGATTTCCATATGCAGGTTTGTACTGTTCTTCCAAATTTCTTGCCATTGCCCCTGCCTTGTCCGTATCAGTGTGCACAAGGCTCTGATCAGAGAATATTGGGGGAAGAGATTTGACTCTGTTTTTGATATTTCTTAGTAATCCCCAGACAGAGTGATCAGTAGTGATCAGTAGGTGAGATAGAGGATAACTTTTCTTCCCATAGATGGTCTCTGTGAGCCTTGAGTGCATCTCTCACAGCCCCAGTAAGTCTGTTTATATTTGTTTTATCTTGTGGCGCACGATTGTTACGAAATCTTTTCCTGGCTCTGTTTTTTTTCCTGATCAAGTTCATAATGTCTTCAGGCAAACGACCAGGCTTGTGGATAGATTTGTAGAAAGTGGCTACCGTTATGGAGGAGTTAATTAGTTGGGAGAGGTTTGTAACTGCAGATTCTGTCTTCTTTTGGACGTATGTGAGGAACAGGGCCAATACTATCCCTGAGAACTTCCGACAATCTTTCCCACGATATATAGGAGTGAGAGGAAGGAGACAGGTATTTTTGTTTTCCCATCTGAAGTAGTATTGGGTTGTGATCAGATGATAACCCATTTAATGATTTTAGGCTGTATTGAAGATTAGTATCCTGCAGGATAGCTATATCCAGGATGTCCGCAGTTCCAAACATACTTAGATGAGTTGGTTCGGTGGGGCTGTCACAGCAGCATTGTGTGATCCTATGAAGTTGGAAAAGATGCAACCGTTCTTGCAGGTGGATCTGCAATTCCATGCAGGGCGCTTGGAGTTCAGATCCCCGGCTATAATGGTGGGTTCTCTGACGCATAAGATGGCATTTAGGTCAGAGTGTAGTAGAGTGTTTAGGGGTGGGTTGTAAGCAGAGTACATTTTCAGTCTGCCAGCCGAGCTGGTGAACACCTCCACGCCCGTGATCTCAAGATTAGTGGTTGGAGGGTTGTTCACAGAATTGTGCTTGATGTAGTTTTTAATGAAGACGGCAGTGCGTCCACCTCTGAAGACCAATCTGTCATTTCTGTATAGGCAGTAACCCCTTATTTTAGGGTTACCTGAGGGTCTTAGATGTGATTCACTGATTAATATAACACCTGGTTTATATCTGTTAGCGAAGTCTTGTAGCTCCAGAATTTTGTTTCTTAGGCATTTGCATTCCATGCAATGATCTGCAAAGAGGCTGGAATACGTTTGTTTATACTCATGAATTAGCGCTGTGAGGATGGCCTGTGTTTCACGGAGAAATCTTTTGGTAGAGGTTGCTGAAGGGTAGATAAGCTGAAGTCTTGTAGCTTGTTGGCTAGAGAGGCTGTAATAACAGCTGTTAGGTTTGTAGGTGCTGATTTGTTTGTACGGGCCACGTTAGCATAACTTCTTGTTTGCTTTTGGTTCACTCTATCTTTGGAAGTCTCTGACAGTGGATGCTAAGACTCTGGCTGTGGTGTAGGGCCCTCTGGTGTTCTTGTTCTACAGGAAGAGGACTGTTTGGCTTATTCCATTCGTCTATTTTTTGGGTGCCGAATGCATCCCTTGTAGTTGGCAGGATGCGGGCCATCGCAGTTGGCACATTTAGCCGGAGTTGTTTTTGGTTTTGTGCATATATTGATTGGGTGGCTGTCCCCACATTTGTGGGGTAATTTCTGGGCATAATTTCTGGGCATGGCCAAACTTTTGACACCTATGGCACTGTCCTGAAGGCTCTTTGCCTTACATCAAATTTGTCAATTTTGTTTGCTAAGAAAATTGACAAATTTCTTTCACCCAGTCACTCAACTACTTCTGAAGATCCATCTTCCCCCAGAGCCTTCATCTCTTTGCCTTATATCAGCTCTCTTTCACCAAAACTGGCAAAACTTCTCAAGAAGTTTAACTTCAGAACTTGCTTCACTACGCTCCCAAAGCTTCGTTCAACACTTAGTAAACCTAAAGAGAAACATCTTCCTACTCAGTTTCCTGCAGTGTACAAGATTGTATGCGATTGTGGAAAGCCATATTATGGCCAGACTGCTAAATCCATCCTTCTACGTTTGGAAGAACACCGTAGAGATATCTCCTATAACAGGACTAGAGCCAGCGCTCTCTCTAGCCACGTTCTCTTTTCAGTTAACTCAAACGAAGCCCGCCAACACATTGTGAACTGGACTCAAACTTCTAACATTCATGTGTGCTATGATGAGCTCAAAAGAAAGATTCTCGAATCTAGAGAAATTTCTCTAGATTCTTCTCACATCAATAACAGCCTTGGTTTCAATCTCTCTGACACACACGTTGCCTCTGTTCAGTATTGGCGCACTCGCGACAGCGCGTAGTATACGTTTGTTTGGAACTCAAGCTCGCATTTTGTTTTCAAACACGCTACAGTCTTTTTGTACTTGTTCTGTTATTACAATTTTAAGTCTCTGTAATTCTTTATATATTTCTTTGATTGTGATTGCTGAAGATGTCGATCTATTCAACAAACCTTATCCTTATCCTTATAAGGACTGGCTTAAAGGGGCGAAGCAAAAATGCTTTTCATATTCCCCGTTATCTGTAGAGGACAGTGTAGGAATAAGGTGTTATTGAGCTATTAAAGCTCTGATCATGGCAGGAGGGTAACAGCAATAGCCGAGCCTCAGTTATAACTTCATTGGCTACAGCATTGCCATCCATTACCCTCCAAGGGTGTTGGATTGAATGAATCAATCACCGCATCTCACGGTCGATCGATTCCTTCCAACAACAACAAACCTTATATTTTAAACCATACAATTAAATAATAAAAATATTAAAAAAACTAATTACTGTGTTAATAAATATTAAGAATTTTTATAAATAAATTAATACATTATGAATATTTAAAAACAATACAATGTAGTTTTAAATTTTCTATTATAATATATTAAAAACAAAAGAAAAATATCTATTAATTGTTATTATATTATTATTATTATTATATTGGCTAAATTATTATTAAAAGATACCTACCATTAAAATGTTATTATATTAACATAATTAAATATAAGTAGTTTTAACACATAAGGTGGATGAATCAATCGGCCGTGCGATGCGGTGATTGATTCATTCAATCCAATACCCTTGGAGGGTAAGGGATGGCAATGCTGTAGCCAATGACTAACTGAGGCGCGGCTATTTTGCTGTTATCCTCTTGCCATGATCAGAGATTTAATAGCTCAATAACACCTTATCCCTACACTGTCCTCTACAGATAACGGGGAAGATGAAAAGCATTCTTGCTTCGCCCCTTTAAGCCAGTCCTTATATATATATATATATATATATATATATATTTATTTATTTTTTTATTTAATATTAAGGAAATAAATTTAATAGCAAAATGAAATAAAATATATTAATTAATTAGTCAGAATTCACGGAAATCATATTTTATATTTCATATATGTTAAAAATTAATGTATTAATAGGAATACATTAATTTTTAATTATTTATGAAATATAGAATATTTCATTAAATAATATCATTTTATCCAAACCGATATTATCATGAAATGGCGTGAAAAAGTTTTATGTTTGGTCTCTAAAGCGCGTTTCCGGACTATGTGAAAATAAATGTTTTTAAAATAAATAAATATATATATTATTTGTTTTTTATTTTTATTTATTTATACTTTTATTTTTTATTTATATATATATATATATATATAATTGGCCGGCCCGGTTGGCCGAGTGGTTAGCGTATCTGCTCTCCAGCCAATAGGCTGAGTGTTCGAATCACGCGTAGGCATGGATGTTTGTGATTGTCTTTTTAATTTGTGTTTGTGATTCACCCAAGTATAGATATACTCTCCCAATATGGACTGGGTCACCATGGGAGTAGTAGACCCAAAACCTCCCGCAATGGGAGAGACTTTCACCCTACAGTGGGTAGAAAAATAGGCTGTTCATCATCATATATAATTGATAAAAATAGGGGGAAAATCCTTAGCGCATCCACTGTACAACATGAAATATATATTTTTGCAAATAATCTTTCTTTGTTGGGAGCAATATTTTTTTAAAAAATAGAGTTCCGTCGGATTTATTTTCGAAAGCCTGTATGGTATAGTGTGGGTCTGAGCGTGAGCGTAAAGAGGAAAGAATAAAAAAAAAAATTAAAAAAAGGAAATTTTTCTAATCACAGCAATCCCTCAATTAGTACACCTAATGCGTTCTTTAAAACAGGTGCGTTAATCGAAAACGCACTAATCTAATATAATAACCTATGGGGAAAAGTATAATTCGTTCCTGAAATTTCTTTTTTGAACCTTAATGTTTTTATAAAAGAATTAAGATATGTCTCTATTCAAATTTCTATTTAAAGAGGAAAACCATGAAGCTGAAAGACAATAAAACATATTCAGAATATAAATTTTATTATTCTACTTCTTAACAAAGAATTGAGCTAACGTAGTTTGGCAGGCATTTTGTTTCTTTTTTTTCATACAACTGACGGTATGGCCCTGTTGCCTCTTCTACTCTTCTGCGAATTTTACTGCTTCTCTCTTCATCAGGGTCAGCCTCAAAGCACTGCTGCTTAAAAACTTCGATTGTACGAAATATTTTCAAATTGTTTCTGTGAAATCTCTTTTGGCTGACTATCACTGGTTAAATTTTCTTCATATTCTACTGGATCTTCCCGCAGTGCATCTAAATTTAGCAGGTCGGAATCACTGAGTTCTTCAGAATGAGATTTAATCAACTCTTGGACGTTATCATTGAAGGGGAGAAAGAAATGAAGGACGTACGAATAGGTCGCCAACACGCGAAATCATGTGCTTTATAGATAAAATTTCCCAACTCTTATACAAGCAAAATAGTTACCACTTTAAAAATTACAATGATCATAAAAGAGAAGTTAATTTTCCTACGTGTAATAATAAACAACTCATCCCAGAAGACGGATTGATTACCCTATTATCGGAATGGATTCTCCTTTTTGTGACATGCGCAGAAGTGTCTCGAATCTGTGGGAGTACTATAGCAGACGACATATATTTTGGCGGTAAAAATTTGGAACATGGTATACATAGTGTACATGGAAGTAGTGTAGTAGGCCATTGAAAATAACTTTGTAAAATGTTTTAAATCGTTAACTAAATTATTTCATTCTGGTGAGTGATTTTTTAAAATAGTTAGCCAAAAAAATGTACAGATAGAAAATTTTTAAAATCGTAACATTTATTTTTAAGATGTATATAGGCGCACTAATCGAATTTGGGTATCGAAAAAAAAATGACGCACTAATCGAAACGCACTAATCGAGGACGCATTAATCGAAGGATTACTGTAATTAAAACAGTAGTAATAATAATGAAATTCAGTTGCTGTGAATTCATAAATAGAGTTATTATTGCTTTACAACAATTATTATGTCTATAAAATTTGCAGTGTGTGTGTGTGTGTGTGTGTGTGTGTGTGTGTGTGTGTGTGTGTGTGTGATATTTATTGTTTCCTTAAACAATTTATAGCTATATATTTATATATATAGTCGTCAAATCGTAAATCCATGGTACGTTTGGTAGGGGCGAGTTGAGGGCGATGCGACTGCACTCCACTGTACCAGAGATATAACACGGGTTATACCGTCTAATAAAAATGAAAATTGCTTAGCAAATTCCTGAAATAGTACCGGAAACAGTATCATGTGCATCCATCTGTCTCCCTCAAGTTTCTCCAAATTAATTCGCCTTCATATGATTAATTGTTACTTAAGATTGTTGTTTTACCAACATAGAAACAAATCAAAAACTGATACGCGTTCAGCAGCTACGTAACATTTGCTTTTTTAATCATATATATTTTTTATTAATCTTAATGATATTAAAGACTTCTCTTACGACATCCCATGATGTGTTACTATATCAGACTCACTTTGTGGTATGCTATTTGTCCAAATAAAGTTGATGCTCATAGCTAACAACCACTCCAGTTTCTCCCTGCGAGTTTTATCAAATTAGGTCCAGAGGCGGTATGAGAACGAAATCTCGTACACCCATCTGCAATCTTCAGTCCGAATCTAAAGTGTGCTACATGAGGTCGTTAGCGAGGGAGTGATTTAGCTTCGGTGGTGTGCTGAAAGCTGTGCAGTACAAATTGCCTGTTAGAGACTGCGTTGGGGAAATTACTCCACTTAAAGTGGTCTTTCGGGAATACTTGTCACTATTTGCGGTGTCAGAATTAATAATGAGGGTTTAAAAGTTTGCGTTTACAAACAGAAGAGAGTAAACGATCTCTCTCTTTCTCTCTCTCTCTCTCTCTCTCTCTCTCTCTCTCACACACACACACACACACACACACACACACACACACACACACACACACACACACACACACACGCGCGCAAACTGCCTCAAAGAAATATTCACATTCCTAAGCATTTGTTTGTAAGCGATCATAAGATGTTGCTTACACACATGAAACATTGTTCACTGATCGCAATCAAATTCAAGATCCGTATCAAAACAAAGATGATTACAAATATTGTGCTCTACATACATATTTTACCTTCTTGAGCTTTGAGGAAGGATATGCAATATATTATATATTTAAAACATTTTTTATTTACTAATTAGAATTATTTTTATTATATATTACATATTTTAATAAAATATTGAAATATATTTCGAGATTTTAATGTTTAATATGAAATATATTTATACAGCTATTTATATTTTCTATAAAGTGAACTTATAAGTAATTAATTTCCTGGTGATAATGTATAGCAGTGCTGTAGCCAATGAAGTTCTAACTGAGGCTCGGCTATTGCTGTTACCCCCCTGCCACAAGAGCTTTAATAGCTCAATAACACCTTATTATCCCTACACTGTCCTCTACAGATAACGGGGAAGATGAAAAGCATTCTTGCTTCGCCCCTTTAAGCCAGTCCTTATAAGGACTATAATAATTTCCTGGTGGTGAGTCATTTTTAGGACTTCCAGGGTAACAAATGGCAATACTGTAACCAATGAAGTTTTAACTGATGCTCGGAAATTGCCGTTACCCAGCCATGACTAGAGCTTTTAGCTCAACAATAACATCCCATCCACACAGATTTTCTTCATTCAGATGACGGGATAAAGAGTCAAGGACTCAGTCCATCGCCCAGTTCTTTTAAGAACTAATTTCCTGGTAGTGAGATGCGGTGATTAATACCCTTGGAGGGTAATGAATGGCAACTGAAGCCAATGAAGTTCTAATTGAGGCTCGGCTATTTCTGTTACCCTCCTGCCATGATCAGAGCTTTAATAGCTCAATAATACCTTATCCCTACACTGTCCTCTACAGATAACGGGGAATATGAAAAGCATTCTTGCTTCGCCCCTTTAAGACAGTCCTTTTAAGGATTAAGGACTAATTTCCTGGTGTTGTATTATTTGATGAAATGTCGTAAATAAATAAATATAATTCAGATTTTTTTTTATATAAAATGCAATTGTAAATTACTTTCTGTTTTGTATTATGTTATATTATGCTGAATAAAACAAAACTTTTTGTAGAATAGAACAGAAATTAAATGAATTCGTTTTGATCCATTTTCACATTTGTAAAGCTAGATAGCAAATAGGTCAAACAATTTTATTTGTGGAGTGTTGTTTTTTGTTCTTGTTTTTGTAGAATGCGCTGCATTACTACTTATAAGAAAAAGAGGAAAAAAAAAACCTCTTTCATAGCCTCAGGATATCAATTTAGTTACTATAGCAACGAGTACGCGAAGCCAGAGCGCTTATTGTTCTAGTGTTTTTCCATTACGGTTCCATTATATTTCAAATATTGTTGGGCTATGAACTCTAGCTGATGGTTTTGTCGGGTGCACTATGCCGGAAGGTTATTAGGTAGCGAACATCATACCGGATGTGTACTTTTTCCCCTTAAGAACTTAGATTTATTGATGACTGCCGTCATAAACTAATTGCTTTGGAACCGAGGAGTTCAGCCAATATATTTGGGGCATAAAGAAAATATTTTTTGCTAATAAATGAAACATTTCTGCATCCTAAGCCAGTAGCTAATCAAATAATGGAAGCACTGCAATATAATGAAGATAAAGGATGTCAATACTTCCGGTGACGTATTTCCGGGAATTGTAAATACGTAATATTATGCAGAATTTAATTGGAATTCAGTCTCCCGAAAGAAATTATACAAATTTCTGAGCACTTTAAGATTATTTACCAAAGTGACTGGGAGTTAGGTAAACTTTTAGTATCAGTGCAAATTTATTCCGTTCACGTTCTGTTGAATTTCTCATTAAAAGACTACTGTTTAGTCTGGTCCCACACAAGCGCACAAAAAAAGTTATTTTATAATGGCGAAAGTGTCCTCATTTGTCGAGCATCGCCACGGACACTTTAAGTCTATCATGGTGTTTATATTACGCTAATCGATTAGTGGGTACAGTGAGAAAAATTAAAGATTCGTCGCCAGAGTGACTCTTTGTTCCTCTCACACCACTACAACTAAATCATCCGGAAAAGCCACGAAGTTAGTTTTTCTTCTGCTCTGATGACTCCGGCCTTTTGAGAAAAGAATTAAAAGAAGGGAGTCTCACATCACTTGATTCTCTCTATCCTTCCCAAGAACGGGAAGGCTCTAATTTAGCGTTTTAAGTATTTTTATCTCTCGGATCGATGGATATTATCTTAATGATGCTGCTCTGTTTATCTACTCACTCGTGAGAATTCGCGGTCCAAGTATGAAGCGGATATAATGTTTAACTGAAGCAGTTGGGCTCTCTGTTTGACTCTCTCTCTCTCTCTACGCTATCTTTTAGTTTTTTCCCTCCACAACGTTGTGTTTTTTGTTTCATGTATTAATCATTCCTGGAGAGTTATCCGGGCAAAGATGTGCTCACTGATCTGAATTCCGTGTGTTTGTTGCTGAACTTGCATTAACTCGCTGCGCCCAACTACTCAGCTGTTGTCTTTTTTTCCTCTCTAAATATAGAACAACGCTTATTCGTCTACTGCCCATCCCAATCAAGTAGCTCACTCCCCATATTAAAATGGTTATGCTTGTCTAAAGTTTAGCAAACATCAATGGTACATTGTTGTATTAAATGACGTACGTGTTAAGGCAATGAGTAACAAAAATAGGAATAAATCAGAATACTTTTATACATAACATTTATTATTTCGTTTTTAGATGCTACGGTCATCGTACATGTTTTGTAGATTTTTGAAACAGCTGACTAAACCCTTTCAGTTTTTAATTTATATTTTTAATCTGGTTTTATTATTCATTTTTAATGAATCTGCATTAACATAAAAGTGTTTGCATATAATTTATTTTTGTATGACCAAATTTCCATCAGTTCCAAGGATCTATATGACGCCACAATAAGCACTGATTTATTATAAATGCATAAAACTAATGACACAATTACCACTCCCTGTTTTCCGATTTTTTCTTAAAAAAAGTTATTACATCTGCTAAAAAAGGAAATTACAGTCATTCTTCACACACAAAAGTCTCCTAATAGAAGATTTACTTGCTACAGAAAGCCAATTTCATTTTACCAGGAATCAAAAGAAAAAGGAATCAAAACAGAACTAAGTATATATTGTATCCGCTTACATCCGCTGTATCCCCCTAATTCTTTCCTTTTTATGAAAATTTCAAGTTATTTATAAGCAAATAACTTTCG
The DNA here is from genome assembly GCF_054136105.1 of Typopeltis vanoorti. Classification (NCBI taxonomy): domain Eukaryota; kingdom Metazoa; phylum Arthropoda; class Arachnida; order Uropygi; family Thelyphonidae; genus Typopeltis; species Typopeltis vanoorti. The sequence continues at coordinate 153,966,139 of NC_143553.1, read as the reverse complement.
TAATCCAACTGTAGAGGGTTTTGTTTGTCCAATTTACAAACTTTCCAAATTCTTAATAAGCTTCTGTTCACTTGTAATGGAAAAAGGTATCATATGTAATTAAAAAAAAATCTATGTATTTCGTATCCATCATAAATCATATACACTGAAGATTAGGACATAATAACTTCCTTGAATAACATATAGAGGTTTGGCTTTTCTTTTCTTTTTGTGTGTGTGTGTTTAGTGTGATGTACGTGTTAAGGCAAAGAAATTGGTAACAAAAATAGGAATAAATCAGAAAACTTTTATTCTGATGATTTACTCAAAGATAAAATTGTTCAAAAAAGGGGCTGGACTACTCCGACGCTGTACACAATCTGGATAATTCCATATGAACATAGAATTTAAAAACAAAATTCTATCACTTTCCATTAGTAATCTATTGAGTCATACAAAGGCGATGTGTTTACATCAGCCTTTGTGATGGTTGGATACTCTCACCAGTCCTTGCTAAATTATATACGAAATCATACGATGACAATGTTTCGACCCTCAGTCCAATATAAATTACACATACGGAAATATGTACATACATACATACTTATAGAATTTTTTAACAATGCCAATTTCCAAATGTAGCTCATTTGGCATCGGCGAAGTCAAATGAGCTACAGAAGAAAACCCGTTGGTTGAAAAACCTACGTTAATCCCTTCTAGAACAGCATTTATTTGGACCGTTCTATAGAAGATGTGTTAAATACGGCAGTAACAGGCTTTTTATCCAGAAAAACAGACAAATAGGCCAGAAGCAATCACCTTATTCAATCAGTGATCATGTTTCAAAGAAGCCAAGTTAGTAGCGATAGACCATTCAGCCCAACATGCAAAGGAAAGTGGAATGAGATAAATTTCCGACATACAGCAATACGTTTCATGATGAAACTGTCGCATTCGTTGATATTTCACTCCTTAAAAACTAGAATCCATAAACTGTATTTAGAGCACATATTTTAAGAAGAAACTAGAGTATCAGAGAAATGCTTTCATAAACTGTGATACACATTTAAATATCCAATAAACCACTGTCTTTCAATAGTAGAAATACAGTATTAGAATTCCTATGAAATTCATGAATATGAAAGACATTCTCTCTCTCTTTCCTATATAGGATCAATATCCACTAGGCTAGCAAAATTACTACGTCAACACAAACTTCGAATCACCTCTATCTTTTCCGATCACCTTTAGTCAGTCAATCCAAAACAAGAAGCTATGAAATGCCCTGCGGTATACAAACTCTGGTACCAATGCGATTCCGATAATCCAGAAAAAATCAATCGAGTTACATACAAAAGAACATACCAGAAAAGTAGCCTTCAACCATATAAGTCCTATAACTCATTCAGGCTCTATCTTCTATTCCCGAAATCAATCCAGATGACAGAGAAACAAGTGTTACAACTATATCATTAAATCTATATGTTACGCTTTCAGTTTTTTTTTTTTTCGATATCACTCCACACACGAAAGGTCGAAAGACCTATAGCACACGAGTCCCATGAGTGTGGACAAGAGAATAAGAGGAAGAAGGAATCTGTTCACATGATTCTTAAACAACTGAAAGTTGTAGTGTGTAATCTTTGAAGAAGACAGACAGACAGAAATAGAGGGGGGGGAGAGACAGGAGGCCTTTCTTGTTATTACAGTCTCAGAAGAAGGAAGAGGAATGATGGAGGCCATTTATGCAAGATGATATCCTTGAAAAATTAAAATATTTATAGAAGAAAGACTTAATGAAGAAAGCCCACGTGTATGAGAGAGTGATTTTTATGTGCCCTCAAAACAAAAAGGTTTTAGAGCTATAGATCATTAGTACTGTGTGCAAATTAAAAAATTTTGTTATCGTTTTTTATTACTTCAAAAGAAGTTTTATTTATTTTTACATAGTGCTCCAGAAACCAAATGTGAACTTTTTTCCTAAGCTAAAATTTAATCATGAAGAAACCTACGTCAAACAATGATCAGGAATTGTAGTCTAATCTTAAGCCAAACATCATTTATAATATTGTTATGGTTGAGTTTTGAATTAGACTAGGAGGATGGATACGTTTGGACTTTGCTAAGGCTTTTGATGGGATACATTATGGAAGTCTGTTACATACGTTTGAGGATATGAGATTGGATTATAAACTATTACATTGGATTAGAAGATGGCTGACTGACAGATGCCAAAACGGTGATGTACAGCGTAAGTGAATGTGCCTGCAAGATCAAAATTTAAGGTGATTCCGTAGTGTACCCCAGGGATCAGTTCATGGTCCATTGTTATTCATTCCTTACATTAAACACGTCATTGTTTAATGTAAGGATTTTGACATGAGACATAGCGCTATATATATTGATGATGCAAAGATAGGAATATAATAAAGGATGTAATTGACACGCATCATTTGAAGAATGATTTGAATAGGCTGGAATTTTGTAGTCATGTGAAAATGGTTATCAGTACAATGTTAGTGGAGGTAAAGATATCGTGACTTTCGTGTGACAAGATATTGAATGCCATATTATATTGGTGGGATTATGCTAGAAGAAATTAATCAGGCTGTGATCTTGAAGATATATCAAAGATAGATTTTAATTACAACACAGAGGATAATTGCAATGATGAAATGGACATTGATTATAAGGACAAGGAAGTCATTTTGCCTCTCAACAAGGCTTTGATACGATCTCATGTGGACTATTGTGCACAGATCTGGTTGTCTGGTTTCGGATGTGATGCAGACACAATATGGAGAGAGAGAGAGAGAGAGAGAGAGATTGCAAAAGTGAGTGTTAAAGATGATATGGGAACTGTGGAAAGCAGATTATGAGAAGAGATTGAGAATATATGGACCGAAGATACCGGCAAGCAGAAGAAAGAAGGTGATATGATAAAGACTTAAACCTTTGGAAACGATGAAGTTCTTTGATGCAAGACTTTTCTCTCATAGAGCGAGGAGTCATTGAAATGGTTTCTCTATGGAAGTGGTGAGCGTAATGCAGGTAATGTGAATGAATTCAAAAACGGCATGACTGCTGGTGCAGGTGGTATGTGGCGTCACTCGATGAGACCCCTAACTTCCTGGAAATTTCTGGGAATAATAATAATAATGAAAAGCGTTTCATAAAATTTATAAAATGTTTTCCAAAATTAAGATATTATCTATCTTAATGGTAGTCACAATTATATTTATAGTTTCATTTCAATTTCTCCTAGCGCAAGCCACTATATGGCTCGGATAGTATGTAACCATAGCAATCTGTTGATCTTTTTAAACCTTCTTGAACATCCCATTCGGTTTTGGTGGAGAGGTCTTGACACCAAATATTGTACGTTTTTCACCAGTCAAAAAATTCCTTATGTGTGAGGGAAAATATGAAAAACGTATGAAAGAAAGGGATGTACAACAAATCTTACAAAATATCTAGGTTTGCTGCATTAGCATTCATCTAGTATTCAATTCTGAGTGTTTCCTAGAGACCATGCCAATTACAAATGCTTATATCTCTGAAGTTATTTAGGAATATCTGCCTATTGGAGAACCGAAGTGGCTAGCTAATCTTCAATGCTCAGCCTCTGCAGCAGGACGTCCCGATGGCCTATCTACGGTACTGTGGAGAATAGTTTTTACGGTCTTTATTGGGTGGACTGACATGAAAATTATATCCTTGAATTATTTTTAAGTAATAGATTGTGAAATTTCTTGTATGTTGTCGGCTAGTGATGTCCTTATTCTTTTTAGAAGGCAGTGTATGTTCTGTGTAAGTTTCCTTTCCTTTACTTTATTGACTCTTTTAATGAAAAGCGCCTACATAATATTTCCAGACTTCCTATAAAATTCATCGCACTTTGTTTACTCCGTCGTCGCGATGGTCCAGACAGTTTTCTCCGTGCAAAAATCCAAAGAAAGGGTTGAAACCAATTTTCTCTTGTGTGATAAATGTATCTAAAACTCTTTCTTTACACTTTTAAGCATTCTTGAGGTTTAGAACACTTTCGTATTGAGTTATGTGTGCAAAGCGCTGTATCCTCTTTTTATTCGACTCATCCTTTGACCGAGAACACTGGGATAAGTTAACGAACTTTAATTAAGGCTGTTTGCGTAAAGAGCAGACGGGTTTGACTGATAACACCGCACCAGTTTAAGGCGTGGCTATTCATTAGTATAATGGGATTTAAGATTAGGCTAATTAGCGCTGACATTGCCGTAAAAGCTAGCAATCAGGCACTACCTGACTGTTGGCAAGATCCAGTAGAGGGGCTCATCTAATGAGATCAATGCTTCGGAAAAAAAAAAAAAAAAAACAGTAAGGGATTTACTTGTGAAGTTTATAGTTTGCATCAAAGTAATGTGTTTATTTTTTATTGTAATATATTTTTACAGCAAACGAACGGCATTTATCGTGTAGCAAAATGATTTGCGTGCCTATATAATAATTGAGTGACACACACGCACAATTAGATTAAGAGTTCTGGTAAGCTTTCTCTGTTTGATGCTAGACAGTTTGTCGTTGCTTATACTGACAACTTAATTGGAATGTGGATCAAGAGGGATGGGAAAATCAAAGGAGAAGAAATATAGTAGGACATGTGTTCTACTTCTTGTGACCAGTACAATTATTATCGGAATTTATAGAACAGGTTATTATTTTTTAGTTTGAAGAATATTCATTTATGATACTATTTCTTGAAATAATGTTATGTGAATTTGTTTATAAAAACTATAATAAACTATCATCTGCAACTGTATTTAATATTTATTGAAATGAAAGGATAATAAATGAAATGGAAAATATAGCTGAATGTGCATAAGTTTCTATAACGATTGAAATGAAATGAAATTTTACAAAGCTTATTAATAATTGTAATGAATTTTAATAAAATCTGTATTAATAATTCTATAAACTGAATTTATGTCATCTTTTAATAACTGAATTTATATATCAGTTTTACGAAATAAATTTCTATCTTCCTTATCATCTCCCTATATGCTAGGCTCAGTACCTTATCATAGTCGAGTAACTTGACTTTATAAAAATCTAATGATAGCAAAGTCAATTCTATCAACGTTGTCCGCTATATCTGTCAGTTGCGCGTGTTCGCTGGTCGTTTCTGTCTTGGGATAGGAAAACATTTCCATATCTGTATGAAACTAGTTCAGTCATACTTTAGTTAAATAGCTTTTATAAAGATCTTTTACGCCCTAGATAAGATTCGAAAGTAGTCATTCTCACCAAAGGGCAGATATATCGTTTAAAGAGCATGTTAATAATGTACTACTTACAGGAAAGGTTATGAAAAAATTTGACAATGTAGTCTGATTTTAAATCAATCGACTTAGATAATGAAAACAATGCAGTAATTTATCTATTAACTTAATACATATCGTGTCCGTTTTCCAACTACAGTAACAGGCTACGAATATCACAGAAGAATGGATGTTGGCTGAAGTCTTTATGTAGTAATAGATGATTTTTATCTTCAGGTGGTAGACGGCATGAAGTAGAGGTGTTCCCGGATTATCTAACTCTTAGATGAGATTCACGTGAAAAAATACAAGTCTAATAGTCGGTTCGATCCAAACAACATCATCTTATGATGGTGACGTACACACTTTCGCACATGATGACACTCTGTATTTATACTGCGTTATTTTTGTTAATTGCTTATTTTATTTTTATAAGAAATTAAACATAAATTATCGGATGTTTTGAAAGGGAATTTTTCCTCAAGTTATCTTCTGCATAAGACAGAATTTCGAAGCTACAATAGGCCGCCTCTTCGGCACACAATCGAGACCACACAGACCTTCTTTGCATAATTCGTCTTTATCTCGAGACTGTCCACTACTTAATTCCCAGTAGGCTAGATAGAGATTTTGGAACAATAATTTAGTTCAACCGAAGCAGTAGGTATCTCTGTAATTACGTCTTGCATCAAGAAAATTGGCCATTAGGCTTTTGCTTGACTTCGCCACCGATAACATCCAACTTGTGAAAAATAACGCCGGGATTCTCTAATCTTATCACGGCACGGGGAAGGGAAAACTTTCGCACGTGATAAGACTCCGTATTATCGAATAAGAGATGCAGAGAGAGAGAGAGAGAGAGAGAGAGAGAGAAAGAGAGAGAGGTTTATCGATTGCAATGTCGCTTCCTAACATTGTACAGCAATAACCTGTAATGGTATTTCGTAGTTTAGTTTCGAGTGGGGGATTGTGGGTAATATATTCTGTTGTTCCGTAGCATGGCGATGAATAACACCAGCTAAAAACAGCCAATAAACGCATACTTTGTGTTTAACGCGGAAGAGTCCTGGATAAGAATCTCGTAGTGGTTTTTATCCTTATTCTCACTGACTCTGCTCGGTCGATGGATACCAAATATTGGCAATTTTAAAGTGAGGGATCCCCGAGAAAATTCGTTTGCGCCTTCAAAGCTTCCAAAGTTTTGGGAAACTTTCAAAATGCAAAAAAAAAAGTATTGGAATCGAGGATACCAAAGGAAAAGAGATTTTTTTTTTTTTACTACGATATATCCCACCGTATTGTTTCTTTTTTCACTGAATTGAAATGCAGGATATTTTTTGCAAAATATCAAATGACCAAAAGTTTAAAATTTCTTGAAATATATTAAAACACAGCGTCTTCTCTATTGCACTATTCAGAATATAAATCTTCATTCTTTTATTTCGCAGTAGAAACGCTATCAAGTTCATTGCTAGAACTGCAATTCCATATAAATTAGAGGTTAGTACGATGCGTCTAATATTATTATTCTCCCTTGGGTATTAGCAGATCTTTTATTCCACGTTTACTGACTTCTGTGTTAGTAAGACTTTTGAAGTATCTTTTCTTTCTTTCTTTCTTTTTCTTTTTTTTTTTTTGGCAGGAATAAATAAAGTGCATATGATGACGGAATATATGTATTGAGGACGGAAAAATTAATAGGAAGATGGTTGGGGAATTATTATTATTATATTTTCAGGTCTTTATTATTCATTACCAGTTTCATAAGTAGTCTACCCTATAAATAGACTGTACTTCGAAATATTCTGGATAAATTTCTCTCGCATATCGGTAAATTTCATTTGCCTAGCGCTATCTCTAAATATCCTCAAGAGGCTGGTTTCTGGAACATGCCTTTCGTTTTAGTGGTATGTTTAATATAATAGCAATCTAGATGAGTAAGGATGCTGCAATCTATCCGCCGTTGCCAACAAATGTCTGCGTTAGCGACCCACTTAAGGTTCGCAATGTTGCTGAGGGAACTAGCAATAACGCCCGCGTGTACTTCGTATAACAGCATTGATAAGAAGATATCTCTCAGCGCCGTAACGTTTTTTCTTTTCTTTTTTTTTCCCCTGTTGCTGGAAGGCTTTGGTAATCCTTAACATCACCACTAATTGCTTTGACCCGCCAGTTTTAGCTCATCAAATCCAATCCGCACACAGATTGCATCTTGATCCAGGAGCATTGCTCTGGTTTTGTAGGTATCCTTTAGTCCATTGAACAACCACTTTCTACCTTCATATTTTTGAGTGCCAAGGTACAAGCGCTTATCGCAAATTGTCAAAAATATCACTCTGCGATCTGATTGACAAATTCTCTTACTACGGCCATCTACACGCAGCACGCACGCTTTCAGATTGTCGGCATTAATAATTTACAGAAATTGTTTCCACAGTTTCTACCCAGATTTTGAGAAAGATTATTTATGATGTTATATATATAACATCATAAATATACAGGGTGTTCGGGATAAATTTGACATATTTATAATTAATTATATTTTTCCGTAAGTTACATGTATTAACACACACTTCTCTTCATTTAAAAGTTTGGACCCTTCTTCATTCATATACAAGATGTCAGAAAGGATGGATAGCTGGAACCCACCTGAATCATGGAAGAGAATAACTTGTATCATGATGATTCGTGCCCGCCATCAAAATAAGGATATTACGACTGCTGCCCAATGCTCCCTGAATACAGTAAAAACAATCAGGCATGAACTAGAGACTTGCAATGGTGACTACGAGGATGTAGCAAGAAGAAAGATCCCTAGCAGACGATCTGATTGCGTTCGTACAGCAGAATTCCTCGCAAATCTGCAGGAACAGGTGTTGAAGAACCCTGGCATTGGAATTCGGGCTTGTTCGTGGAGTTGCTAACTGTAGTCAAGCCCTGGATAACAAGGGTAGCCAATGGTAGGCCGTATGTATGGCAGCAGGATTCGGCCCCTTGCCACACCTCTGGGAAAAGTCAAAAATGGTTGTCTGAAAATTTCTACGACTTCACCAGTCCAAATGTTTAGCCTCCAAACTCCCCAGACCTTAACCCCATGGATTATTTTGTATGGGGCGCAGTTGAAAAAGACACCAATCGCACTTCCAGTAATACAAAAGCTTAGTTAATGGATAAAATTAAAACAGTTTTTGCGGCCCTTCCCAGGGAGACTGTAGCATCAGCTTGTTCGAGGTTCCGAAGCAGAATTGAAGCTGTGATCGATGCTAATGGTGGTTATTTTGAGTAAATCTTGTTGATAGTATTGTAATTAACTCTGCCTGTAATGTTTTTTTGTCAATTCATTAAATTTAATAGATACAAAGAAGATTTTCTTTTTCCTTACGAAACTGTCAAATTTATCCCGAACACCCTGTATATCATATTTATGATTGTATATATTCATGGTACATATACGTATATATTCCAAGAAATTTTATACTTGGTTTTAATCCTTTTTCCCAAGGAAGCAGAATAATGTTTTTGAGCGTGAAATATATTCACGTCTGAGCTACTTGTGTATAGAGGTATCTCTCCCGGGTCTGGCTCCCACTGATGAGACCCGAATAAAGGTCGAAACCGCTCTGGGTAGTGGCCCTTTCCATTATGCATTGCATAAACCAAAAAAGTGGGTGTGTTTTGCATTATGGGATTGGATACTAATCCAAGTGATATGAAGGCATTAGCTTCTATGTACAAGTAGCACTGACGTGAATATATTTCACTCGCAAAAACATTGTTTTGCTTCTTTGGGATAAGGATTGAAACCAAATATTAAATTTCTCTTGATATCTTTAACGTATAACAAAACTCAAAGTAAAAAACCGTCTACATATAATATATATATATATATATATATATATATATATATATATATATATATATATATATATATATATATATATATATATATATATATATATATATATGATGTTTACAGATTATTGTTTTTAGGTGCGGGATATGGATTCCATTGCTCCAGTGTGGGAATACCGCTACGATTATTGAAGGCTTGTAAAAGTTCCATAATTCTTCTCTGAATTCTTCATAATTCTTCAAGACCACGGAAAAAATTAATTTTAAAAAATCTTAAACTTAAGTAAATGTTTACTTATTTTCTTTAACATCTTTCTTCGTAATTAATATATAATCTTCTGAAATGAGAGAAAGATAATTTGATTACTCATCCAGGAATCTTCTGATGCAGAAGATTATTAAATAAGTAGAAAACATCTTGAAACAGTAATGTGGGAAAAGGAGCTTGAAGAAAAAGCGATTAATATTGTGTTAGGTGGACAGGTGAGAAATATTTCATTATAGCAACAACATATTGCGTACCTGAAACTAAAAGACAAATAGAGTAGCTGCCAGCCAGATGAATACGAAAATTAAACAAGCAAGGAGGAGCATAAGATTATGAAAAATGCATAAAACTGAGGGGAGAAGATGAACAGTTACGTGAAGCCTATGAAATTCAAGTTAGTATGCAGTAGTAGGCGACAAGTACAGTATGGCGGAAAAAAAAAACAGTAACGGGTTTATTAACAAAGGAATTATGTTTACACATGATGATATGTATATCCACAACTATCGGTGGAATGTTGGTCGAATAAAGCATTAACGATGGTAAATTGCGTGCTCGAAATGGGCACCTTGTCTTGAAAGACAAGGTGTGTAATTTTATCTCTTAGTTCATCAAAGTTTGTAGGCGGGTCATGGTGGAATACCCATTTCTTAACATATTCCCAAACATGGGCTAATATCAAACGATGTGAGATAAGGAGAACCCGAAATTCTTTACGGGTACGGGAATTCTGTGAACCTTGAAATGAGCCTCCCGGGGAAGTGTTCTCATGAATAGGTAGGCCCTAGGATCACGTGATGTGTGGCTGGTTGCTCCGTCCCGTTGGAATATCTGTTCATGAAATGCAATGTTATTTGTGCGACACATTCTATACAAATGCTGCGTGAACGGAACCATTCTCGATGTAGCTTTCGTTATTCAAGGTCATGGTTACACCACCCTCTTCAATGAAGTAGAAGTTATGTCATGACCAGAAACCGCGCACCATGCAGTGATCTTCTCGCTTTGAAGAGTCTCGAGAAACCAAGAAATTTGTAGGTTCGTCTATTTATATGATCGCTTAGATGGAAATGCGCTTCTTCCGAGATCCAGACATTATGGAGGAAGGACAGATCATCATCGAGATTGTCCAGCACGCGTGCACAGTATTCCCACCATGCAGCGTAATCCGTTGCTGTTAAATACTGACCCACCTGAATGACGTATGAAAAGGCATCATCCAGCTCCTTAAGGATTCTGTGTAGTGACCAACTCAGTATCCCAAGTTTTACCGCTGTTCGGCGTTGACTGCGTTTCGGAGACTGTAACACTTGCCCCATCACACGCCGGTGATTCTCATTTATGTTAACAATTCGTGGTCTCCCCGAACTTTTGCATTGCGGCACAACACTCCCGATACGTCGGAACCTCTCGATTAATGATGACACTGTTGCTTGAGGAACGCTTACGGAAACGACGAATAAACTGCTCACAAACATGTCGTAGGATTGGACTCTTTGCTCTACCAACTTCGTATAAACGAAAGTAATGCTCAACAATAAACATCTTTTCTTCCAACGTCAACACCATTGCTACAGCCAAATGTAAAGACGTAGACTCTACACGTGTTTTTCTATTAATATGCATGCAGTCGAACAGCATATCTCACAGTGCATGTACTAAAGGGAGGGGGGCTCGAAGTTCAGTACTGTTTTTTTTTGCGCCGAAGTAGAGAGAGAATCGAGGGATTGCAGATGAATGAACAGTCTTGATATGAAGAAGACTGTTGGACTGAATGATGCTAACGAATTGAAAATATCATTCGTTTGGTTTAATGCGAGCCTTGGTTATGGAAAGAGCCCAAACAAAGGGAAGTAGGGTCCAATGCATACAACTGGAAATAATAGGTTAGTTGGCTCTGTAAAATTCGATGCAACATCATAATTCTTACATTGTTTAATTGCATGGATTTTACAGGAGTCACATCCGAAATTCAAAGAATTGTAAAATTGTATATAAGAGATGTAAACAATAATATCAGCCCATATAAAATTAGCCCAGAAAAATTTACATGATTCTGTAGATAAAAGATATATGAGTGTGCATTTCAAAAGAGAATCCCTCAGAGATTAGAAGTACGTTAGAATTACCTACATAAGTAATACAAAATGCCCATCTGTATAGACCCAGAGGAATTACACATGCAAAAATAAAGTAAACAGGTATCTAAAAATATAAGTTTAAGGGAAATTACCTTAGAATTCCGAAATATATTTGATGTATCACTTGGTATAGGGTAGAATGGAAACTCATTGTAACAAAAGCAGTCCGACGCTGCCGTCAAGGTCGATAGCAGAAGGGGGCGGTATACATCGGAAGCTGTTATGCAATGCTGAAAAAGGGATTAAATTACACTTCAGGGAGAGAGAAGTCGGAACTTTCTAGAAGGAAAGGAGTTAGCACGTGATAGGTACGGGGATTTCAGACATAAATTCAAAGTTTGCGCGAAATATCTTGGGTCTAAAAACTTCTCGCAGGGTCCCGTGAGAGGCGAAATAAAAAGGTCAGCAATGCACTGACAAGGGATCGACTGGGAAAAATGGACTAGCGTGGATCGACTTGGAGAGATGTGACGCCAGGAGAAAAGAGGGGAGTCGATCCATGGACTACGTACGATCCCGGATGAAGTCGTGGAGGGGAATCGGAGGCGAAACCTTGTAGAGCGACCAGCGGCCCAGGACTAAGATGACCCTATGTCCGAATGCCTACTACGCCGAAAGATCGCGCTCCAGCCCTGTGAGTAATTCCAAAGGAGAACACTGTGTCCAGTGTCCATGATGCGTCTGAAGCGATAGAGCAAGTAACAATAGAGGGGGATCCAAAATAAGCCCGAAGAGAAGATACGATTAATGTACAATTGTGCCTATGAAAGAATTAATGTGAGTTGAATTTTTTTGTCGAAAACCTTCTCTTAATTTATGATGTGAAGGACTGTTTTGGATAGACTGAATTCATAGGATTGAAGGATGTAATAGATTGAAAACTAATTCGTATGAAGAAAATCTGCTTTTAGAATAATTGAAAAGATGTTAATGAAAGTTTAAGCTTACGTTGTATTACATTGAAATGGTTTAAAAGCGCTGATAAGAAAATTATACAATTTAGAATTGTAATGGTGTGAAAGGTTGATTGCTAAGTGAGTGTTACATTCTTTTTGTGAAAGTTAGAATTGGAGATTTATATTAGTCAAAGCATGATAGTTCCTAGAATGTAAATGGACTGATAGTTATTTGATATATACAGAATTAATTGTTTGATGATTTACGTATTTGATGCTTATAACATGCCTGAGAGTAGTTCTATGTGATGTTTTAATTTTGATGCTTAGCCTTGAGAGAAAATGATAGTAACATCATATAAGTGTATACATTGTATTACTGTCTTAGTGTAAATAAATATGTTTGTTTTATTTATAAGAAGTGCCGTCTAATCTTTTTAGCAACTGCACTCTTCCCAAATAAAACCGATTCTGTAAGCGGGAAAGAAATTAAACCTTGGTACGAACTTTATGTTAGGAATTAGCCACGACTCTAATTAACTGTATAGAGGTGCTTTTGGAGGTATAACTATTTTCTTAAGCCAATTAGAGATTTTTAGTGGCGCAGTCTGGAATAATCAAATAAATTTCTAGAAATCTCAAGTATAAGTTTAACATACTGAAAATAGGGAAAGGGAATTAAAGATTAACTGGCTATATAGAATGGTAACGGATAAGGATAAAGAATAATAAAGTTAACGAAGAAAAATATACAAGACAAGTCAAAATAAATAGATAGATATATTGCTACATCGATAGACAGATCAAAGAAACATGGATATTTTACAGAGGAGTAAAAAACAGTATAGAAATATTACAAAGGTGCAGTAACAGAAACATAAGTGAATCTTAAATAAAAGATAGAAACCTCAAAATATTACAGTTCGTTAGGAAAATTGGCTGTCTAATAATTGTCAAATGGTTGTGTATAAAGGAACGGGAACTATACAGATTATTTAATGAGCCTTAAGTACATAAAAATAAATAGATTAATTTCAGCTGGACACATTTTATGCATGGGTAGTAATAGAATAGTTAAGAAGATGTTTAATACTAAACCGGAAGGGAAAAGAAAAATTGGAAGACTTCAATTAAGATGGGTAGATGGAGTGATGCAAGATATTAAGCTTTTAGGAGTCAAAAATTGGAAGAGTTTGGCATTGAATAAGGAAGGCTGGCAGAAGTTTCTGAAGAAGGCCAGGGCCCTGGTCTTCTTCAGAAAGGGTCTGTTGTTGTTTCCTGCTCTGTTGAGCCAATGATGATGGTAAAGGAACGATATTTCTCTGAAGTTGAGGATTACCATCGGCGTCCCACAGACAGTCCCGGCAGTATCAAATGTGGGAGTACAATTGGGATCATTTAGTGGGATCCCTACTTTCAGTAATTAAGTATCGGGAATATACTACGATATTAAACAACATCAAATTAAATAATATATTTATTGATTATACTTTTACAAAAAATAAACTAATTATAAATAAGTTTATATTTTTCAATAGAAATAATTTGAAATGATAATAGTTCTCCTTTTTTTTCTTTATTATTGGAACCAAAACTATTTTAATAGCCAAATATGTCAAAATCATCTCTGGCCACAGATGAAAGATCTTTTCAATAGAAATAATTTGAAAATATTATATTTGTCTATTTTTATTTCTATTAATTTATATATTTTTTTCTTAGTTTCTCTAACTACAGCTCGCACTATAATAAATGCAATATATTGCATTTATTGATTTAGTAATCAATACAAGTGACTGGCTGCCTTCCTTCTGGTCAGTTGTTCCAAATTAGCGAAGGCAAAACAGACGGTTTTGAACATTTCGCTTCTATAAACTGAATAATTCAATCATAAGAATAGGCTGAAATTCTGAGAAAATAGGTTACATTTTAGTCACTTATTGATCATACAAAACCAATTATAAACTTGTTTACGTTATCGCAATTATTGAGTGTTTTCTTTAGTTGCACGTGAAACTGTGCAGCAAACAAACGCGGATCGTTCTGAAGAGCTCTTCAAAACCGGAATAGCGTTTAATTTACAAAGCAAACAGAGAACAATGGCGGACTAGTCGAAGCTCTACAGAACCCTGCGAGCAGTGTTCGGTTTCTGTGCTAATTAAGGGGGTCATTTCATCGACACGTGGTGCAAAATAAAGATGTGGATTAATGACGTTGACGAAGTTTCCTGAGAACGCTTTTAAACGAGGTTAGAGAAGCAGCAGCGTTTACTAAATGCGAGCCTCTCCTTGCTTTGAACGCTGTCGTATTTCACCAGAGAGGAACTAGTAAGTTGCCAAAGTAAACACCCAACGGCAAAGAGTGCAGAATTTTCGAATTTTATTAACTCGAGTTCCTTACAAGTAGTTATAGCGAAACTTAAGTTTTAACGAAGTCAGTTTAGTGTTGGAAAGTACTTAAAAGAGACCATTTCACTTGATAGCACCCGTATCTTGAAGAAATGCCAAGAATAAAATAGAACTCCGAATTAATCAGTAGAGCAAAGTTTCGAATCACGCATCATAGCCTTCGAAATCGCAAAATGTAATTGTAAACAGTGTAAAAAAAAAAAAAAAAACTGTTCTAATATTATATATTTATTTATATGATTAAAGTTCCCTTCAGTGCTCATTAAAAATATAATACACTTTATCTTAAGACTCCCAAGAACTGGTGTTGTCATAGTATATCACATGTAACAATATAATATGTAATATATATAATATATATTATATTGTAATATAATATGTAACACAATATAATATGTATTATATTGTATGCCTGTCTGGTTTGCCGAATGAACGGCATATATATTATCAAAAAAAAAGAAAAAAGTTCATACTTGGTCTGCAGAGCAGCGTTTCCAGATTATATTTTGGCTCAACTATCTTACTAATGCTTATATATAGAGCTTTACTTTTTGTGGATAACGTTCATAGAATTCTCATAAAAACGCATATATATATCATATAATATAATTGTAATATGACATAAGAGTATGGCATTTTTCAGGCTCAGAATATAATTCATCGTAATATATAATTTAAGTTAATTGTAATTTACTAATTATAATTTAATTTAAATAATAAATGTTTTATACAATATAACTAATGATAATTTACTTTTGATATTATAAGATGGATTGTTTAAAGATATAGGATTTTTTTTTAATGTTAGAATATTTTAAATTAGAACTGAAATATGTTACATTATTATTTTAACAGAAATTTAATAAGATCCAATCGTAAACTGTATTGTAAAAGTGTGTGACGTCACATCCGGTTCAAACTACGAAGTAATATAAACATATTAATTAATGTTGGTGTATAGTCAATTAAGTCGCTTCAAAATACTTCTACTCAGCATTCAATTCAACGTTTGTTCCCACTTCCACATAGCTCCCATTTCCAGAAAGCAAAGTATGCGTCGAATGATCCATGCGCAAATTGTTGTCGGCGATCAACTAATTTACATCAACAACAGATATGAAATATCCCATAACCTAACATTTTTTTCACTTTCAGAACTGAAAAAATACATAGAATTATTTCGATTTTTATTTGTATTTTATTTAAAACAAAGATAAAAAAAGATTAAACGCCTTGCATATTATAAAATTTAGACGCTTATTTTTAAAAAAATATTATAGTTTGGTTTCTTTCTACACAATTTTGTTATAATTCGCTAATACACCAATTATATTTTTATATCCCTTTCTTCTTATTTATTGATTACAAAATTGTACATTGTGGGGAAGGAATCAATCGACCGTGAGATGCGGTGATTAATTCATTCAATCCAATACCCTTGGAGGGTAATGGGTAGCAATGCTGTAGCTAATGAAGCTCTAACTGAGGCTCGGCTATTGCTGTTACCCTCTTGCCATGATCAGAGCTTTAATAATAGCTCAATAACCTTATCCCTACACTGTCCTCTACAGATAACGGGGAATATGAAAAGCATTCTTGCTTCGCCCCTTTAAGCCAGTCCTTATTATATATATGTACATTGTGGGTTGTGTGCAAATTCCATGAGATGCGGTGATTAATTAATACCCTTGGAGGGTAATGGATAGCAATGCTGTAGCCAATGAAGTTCTAACTGAGGCTCGGCTATTGCTGTTGCCTTCCTGCCATGATCAGAGCTTTAATTTAATAGCTCAATAACACCTTATCCCTACACTGTCCTTTACAGATAACGGAGAAGATGGAGAGCATCCTTGCTTCGCCCCTTTAAGTCAGTCCTGATAAGGATTTAGGTTGTGTGAGAGAGAGAGATGAGTTGAAATCGACAGTGAGATGCTGTGATTAATACCCCTGGAGGGCAATGCTGTAGCCAATGAAGTTCTAACTGAGGCTTGGCTATTGCTGTTACCCTCCTGCCATGATTAGAGCTTTATTTATATATATATATATATATATAGCTCAATAACACCTTATATATGTAAGCTGTGTGTTATCTATTTACATTTACACTACCTACGAAAAATAAGTTCACTTCTTTCCATTTTATCAAGCGTTTTGTGTTTCAGGCTTAGAGCTCAGAACATGGTGTAATATATATCGTAATATGAATGAACAGTACAATAACCTCTGTTGAATGTAGCTGGCAGCCATAAATTTTATTAACGGCTCTCTTCCAGTCTTCATTTATTATTATTTTTTTATTACTTAGTAAGTTTAGTTGTTAATTTTAATACTAGACAAGAGCTCTACAAACACTGGCAGAATTCGCTGCTTCCTGTACAGATACAACGCCATCATCACATATCACAAAGGAAAGTGACTTTTATTTGATTTTTTATTAACGAATAAAAGATCTCAGACGATCCATTAGTAAATTAATCCCGTAGACTTTTCGCTTCTTAGTCAAAGTACTCTCCAAATCAACAAACGCAAGAAAAGGGTGCTTTTACTTCCGAAACTCATTTACCATCAATCCAACAGAGCAGAACCATTGCCGGATATGATGCTTCTTCTATCTCCAATCGTTTTTCCTCCTTTGCAGTTATTTTACAGAAATGCATTAACAGAAAAGCCATTTTTAATCTTTCGCCAATAACAGTCTGTTTTTATGTGCAGATTCCGTACGTGTTTCACACACCAGCAAGTTTTATGTGTTTTGTTTGTTTCAGAAGAGGAAGTACCTTAATAAGCACAACACTATAATTTGTTTCACACATTTTTGACAATGCATGAGATTTTATGTTACAGCTAATAAAGGAAAGAGTAATAAAGCAAATATTCTGTTGGATACTTTAGAGAATTTATTCTTGAAATATTCCTTGCTTCGAAATATTGCAAATAAATTTAATCTCTCTCTCTCTCTCTCTCTCTCTCTCTCTCTGTCTATCTCTCTCTCTCTCTATCACCTTCAAAACATTTTACAGTTCTTTTTTTTTTTAATCAGCGATCACTGCAATGCCACCTGCTAATCGAGGACTCGTTATGGCCATTTGTTATACCATTAAGAAGGCATTCAGCCTACATCTTCCTGCCACTGGATAAAGGGCTCTCCATTGAGGGAGGGTTGGATTCAAAATATGAAAGTCAAATACAAATATCCATGGTGAAGACTGGACTCGAACCAACAACCGTCTGGCTGGAGAAGTATATGATAACTACTACTCAACCAGGTCGCCATTTATGATTATACAGCAATCCCTCGATCAATGCGCCTAATGTGTTCTTTAAAACAGGCGCGTTAATCGAAAACGCACTAATCGAATATAGTAACCCATGGGGAAATGTATAATTCGTTCCTCAGATTTCTTTTTTGATCCTAAAGTTTTTTTTATAAAAGAATTAGGGTATGTCTCAGGGCTTAGTTAAAGGAAAACCATGAAGCTGAAAGGCAATAAAACATATTCAGAATATAAATTTTATTATTCTACTTCTTAACAGAGAATTGAGCTAACGTAGTTTGGCGAGCATTCTGTTTCTTTTTTTCATACAACTGACCTATTGCCTCTTCTGCAAATTTTACTGCTTCTCTCTCCACCAGGGTCAGTCTCTAAGCATTGCTGCTTAAAAACTTCGATTGTACGAAAACTATTTTCAAATTATTTCTGTGAAACCTCTTTAGGCTTGTCAGTGATTAAATTTTCTTCAATATTCTTCAGGATCTTCCCGCTGTGCATCTAAATTTAGCAGGTCGGAATCACTCGACTTCTCAGAATGAGATTTAATTAACTTAGATTCATTTGAAAAGCCTCTAAAATCATTTGCCCAACGTGGAAGAATGTGCTTCCAAACGGCTAGCATAATGCTAGCAGTAATTTCATTCAACTTTGCGACTTTATAACCAGGATGAGATTTCTCTGATTTGGCTAGAAAAGTCTTGGAAGGCATTCGCTTCCAAAAAAGGCCGGGTTCATTGACATTAAATATTTGTTGATCACAATAGTCCCCTTCTTACACAATTTTCTTCAAAATCTCTGGATATCTCCTTATCAGCACTTGCAGATTCGCCTGTAATGAGAACATTATGTAGGCTGTTTCTCTTCTTGAAACGCTCAAATCACCCAGCACTAACGTGGGATTCTTTTTCTTTTCCATTATTGATAGCCCTTTCTTTCAAGGTTGCAAAGAAGTTTAATGCTTTTGATTTAATAAGGTCAGTGCTTAGCGGGATTCGTTTTTGGTTACAATCTTCGATCCATGTAGAAAGACGTCTCTCTAATTCAATCATTATAATACTTTGATTTCGAGTGCATGCATGATGAACTTGAAGCAGCCTTACCTTTCTCTTTGTTTGTATTCAGCGGTTGATTCACCCATTTTTGTGTTCTTGTACTATCTCTGCTCTGGTCTCGCCTTGTTCATTTTTCTTTATATTTTCAAGTGTTTCTTCCAATCAGATTACTTTTCCAAATCATTTTCACACTTCTGTTTTTTGCTCACTAATTCTTTTACTCATGATTAGAGGTTAAGAAAGCAATTTAAAATAAAAAAGTAAGGAAAACAAATGCACGCGATACGATCAACAAAATGCTATGTAAAGCAGACGACATAAATTTTGGCGGTAAAAATTTGGAACATAGTGTACATGGAAATAGTGTAGTATACCATTAAAAAATAACTTTGTAAAATGTTTCAAATCGGTAACTATATTATTTCATTCTGGTGAGTGATTTTTTAAAATAGTTAGCCATAAAAAATGTAGAGATCGAAAATTTTTAAAATCAGTAATATTTATTATGAAGATGTATATAGCGCACTAATCGAATTTTAGAGGCGCACTAATCGAATTTGGGTATCGAAAAAATATGACGCACTAATCGAAAACGCACTAATCGGGGGTGCATTAATCGAGGTATTGCTGTATTATACACTCTTTGCATTATTTTATTTATAGTTTCTATAATGTATAAGTTAAAAAGAAGGGGCACCAGGGTGCATCCCCTCCCACATTTCTCTCTTTATCTTAGCCATTTCGGAATTCTCATCTATCCCAAATATTTCAGTTTAATCTATTTTTTGTTGTCATATCTCTCAATCACAAGCAGTTGTATCATAATTACACTTCAATCATCACTTGATTTTCATGAATATTTTATGAAACTGGGCCATCAGGTAACTTATCATGTTTTTCTTTCTATAAAGCTAAATGGACAATTTGCAATCTTAACTCCCACGTACTTTAAACTTTTAGTAGTTTAAAATTACTCTAAAAAAGTAAATAATTTATTTCTTAAGAGAAAAAAAATTATATTTTAAATTAAAAAGAAACCATTTTTCAAATTTTATCCAATAAGAAATTATACACCAATTGAGAAATAATATATTAGTTTCTTATATAAAATTTCATGAAAGATTGATATTGTGATCCAGTGTGGTGGCTGAGCTAAAAATAGCGCCGCTGCAACCCATGCATGTCGTAAGAGGCGAGTAAAATGGTCGCAGAGTTTTCTGGTTTCGCTCTGTTAGGTTTCTTCCGAAATTTTGCTCCCAGTGAGGGGGGGGGCTTAGATTTCGGGGGGTTTGCCCTGAGAGAGCATTTTGAATCTCTGGGTAGAGTGTACTCCAGCGTGGTCCGTGAAGGGTCTTATCGGTGGATGCTTTTCCCTGGAATATGAGCGGTTCTGCTTAGTGATAGGGGAGCCCATCACTGAGTGGACTGTCTTTCGGCTACACGTAGTGAGGGTCCGGGGGATTGTCTTAATTTTTAGAGGTGGCTGTACTTAAAAATCCCATGTAACCTATGCATGTCGTAGGAGGCGACTAAAATGGGATGCAGAGTTTCGCTCTCTTAGGTTTCTCCTGGTGAGGGATGCTTTGATTTCGGTGGGTTTTCCCTGAGAGAGCATTTTGAGTCTCTGGTTTGGGTGTTCTCCGGCGTGGCCCGTGAGGGGCCATGTCGGTGGATGCCTTTCCCTGGAATATGAGTTGCTCTGATCGGTGGTAGGGTGAGCCTGTCGCTGAGTGGGTCAACGCTGAGTTGGATGATCTTTCGTCCACTAATTAGTGGTCTAGGGATCATTCTAATTTTTAAAGAGGGCTTTACTTAAAAATCGCCCGCTGTAACCCATGCATGTCGTACGAAGCGACTAAAATGGGACACTGAGTTTCGAGAGTTTCCCTCTCTTAGGTTTCTTCCGAAATTTTGCTCCCGGTGACGGGGGGGATTAGATTTCGGGGGGGTTGCCCTGAGAGAGCATTTTGAGTCTCTGGGGAGGGTGTTCTCCGGCGTGGTCCGTGAGTGGCCTTGTCGGTAGATGCTTTTCCCTCGGTTCTCCTCAGTGGTGGTGGTTGGGGGGGGGTTCGTCAATGAGTGGAACTAATGCTGAGTTGGACGGTCTTTCGGCCACTCGTAGGGACTGGTCCATGGGATCGTCTTAATTTTTAGAGAGGGCTTTACTTACATATCAGCCCCACTGTAGCCCATGTATGTCGTACGAGGCGACTATAATGGGTACCCAGAAAGGGTAATGGGTGGCAATGCTGTAGCCAATGAAGTTTTAACTGAGGCTGGGCTACTGCTGTTACTCTCCTGCCATGATCAGAGCTTATAGCTCAATAATACCCCATCCATCCATTTTCTTCTACAGATAACGGGGAATATGAAAAGCATTCTTGCTTCACTCATCTAGCCAAAAAAAAAAAAAAAAAAAAATTAATTTTTTGATATTGTGATCATCAATGATTGATATGAAATACCATTAAACATTGTTTTAATGTTTCGATCAGTAGACAAGTATGTTGTGTGTGTGGGGGGGGGGGGGTTGTTCAGTGGTATACAACAATCCATAAAAGAAAGCTTGATAGTGTGATTTCGTAATTACACTACACAAACTAAAAGAAACCAAAGAGAGTATAACATATATAATTAAGAGTATAACATGAACATAATAAATACATATAAATATAAATATCCGCAATTACATATAAATATTAATATGAATGTAAATATGATTACATATAAATAATTAGATTTTTTGTTATTATCTATAAACAAAAGATAGGTTGGTTTTCGTATTGAAACCTAAATTGTTCTTTCTTTCTTTAAATATTGGGTAAACTAAATTAGGTTCGGCTTACTTACTGGAAAGATTTTCAACTATTTCTATTTTTTCATGATATAAAGCATTTTTAAAGAGTATAGTTTATTTATTTTACACATGGAATATTTGTTTAAATAGTTACCATTTTAGATTATTATTGTTTTTAGAATTAATATTTTCACCTGTGCTTAATGTATGATTTTTTTCCCCTATGAATGAATCTTAGGTTTTGTTCGATAATCGGGAATAAGGAGATAGCAAAGCTGAAAGAAATGCTAAGGAAACTCACCTTTGATGGCGAAATCAGCCACCAACTATTTGGCAGTACTCGTTTTTTGACTAATTCTTTAGTATGGTTTGAATAGCTAGAAACACATAAATAGTAACAAACCTCCTTCTTGTTTATAATTAAAGTAATGTATGTCTCATAAAAGGCTTTATTGAGAACCTTTTATAATTTAAGAAAGGTAACTCGCAGCAGAATCTAATATGGATTGTCATTTAATACCAGTAAATTGGCTACATGCACTTTTTTAAATAATAATCATCTTTAATTTTTAGTATGATTTTTTTAATTAAAATTAATGTCGATAGATAAGAGAAAATGGTGTATTGTGTTTTAGCTGTGTGCGTGTGTTCACGAGTTTGTTTCTGTTTCTGTGAAAAAAAAAAAAAAAAAAAAACTTGCATTTCTAAGTGACATAAGTTAAGATTATTATTCTTTACTATTATTGCGTTAAATGTTATCTACTGAAAATCAGAAATAAAGTGGTTTTCGAACATCAACGTTATTTATGCTGTTTACGAAACTTGGAAATCAAGGATCTCGCCGTACGCTAATTCTAATCAAAATTTTTATACTGTTTATGGAACAGCTAAATACATTTTTAAGAATGTAAACTTCTTAGTAAGTTACATTTCAGAACTGCTACTGAGATAAGCTAAATATTTGTTATGCAAGATACTCTGGTTTAAAAAAATAATAATAATTAATGATTCCCCCATTTTGAGTTTAATAAGCTAATCACCCTTTTTTGAATGATAACTAAATGTGTGTAGTCGATACTCATCAGAGTCTGGATTACAGACCCAACTGGATGCATGCTTTCTCTTACAAATTAATTGCATGACCAATATATGTGTCCCACAGGATTCATATTCTAGTTCAGAGGCTTTTAAGTGAAGTTAGCTTCTTGGATTACCGCGTTTAAATATAAAATGGTGGTTATGATAAATAAATGATAAAAGAGAAAAACACTGTTTTAAGTTGGATAATAAATTTTATCCAAATAATAAATTTGGGTAATAGATTGCCGCCCTGGTTGGCCGAGTGGTTAGCGTATCCGCTCTCCAGCCAAAAGGCTCCGGGTTCGAATCCCGCCGTGGGAATGGATGTTTGTGATTGTCTGCGAAAGTACTAATGGTGTTAGTTGGCTGCGGTAGATGGCGTTGGTGTTAGATGATGAAGATTAGTGGAGTAGTATGACGAAGAGTTGTAGAATAGATACCCTCTTTCGATGAGTCTTTGGACTGTCTAGAGGTGTGATGTAATAATAATAAACAAGCCAGAGGGAATAACAGAAATGAAACACGTTACCACCTTTAATCAAATAAGAACAAAATCTTCGAAATAACTTATTTCAATCTATAATAGATAGGAGGAGGTCGACTGGGACGCATTAAAAATTAGCTGCCTTAGGCTAGAGCGGGTATCCCTGATTATTGATGCGTTTAGTTTCCTCCTCCTATAGGAGAAAAACGGTAGACTGAGATGGTATGTAACACGCATTGCCTATAACAAAGGAGATGTTTATTTACTTTTTATAGTAAATAAACCTAATTTGGCTTTGACTTTTGTTTTCATTGCTCTTAGAATATTTTTTGGCACTAATATTGTATACTAATAAAATCATAATTCATCAGTATTTGCTTGAGTTACCACAAAAATCATTCAGAGTTAAAACATTTTATTTTAAACATTTCTTTGAACATCCAATAGCACATATTTTTCCCCATGAACAAGGAATTTATGGACTGTTTTATTAGCAAAAAATTTATTTGAACAAAATTTTTTCATGAACAGCAACAATGTTCCAATTTGTACACTAGATGGCGCGCTGCGGTAATGAAGACAAGCACCGAATTTGTTCCATTCATATGGTTTCAACAGTCTACCTTGAAACCAACGTACTTCGGACTATGCTTCTGTCCACATGACATATATGTAACACAACCGCCACCAAATACTCTATTTTCAATAAACTTCTTGTCTCGATGTAACAAGTTAATAAATATGTATCTTAATTTGTTCATGTATATTTATTCAGGTACATTAATTTAAGTTTCATTCATTAATTCAAGTATTCATTGGGAAAAAATAACAATTACAGAAAATTTTAATTACAAATAATAATAAAATAAACATATCGGGAAAATTTTGAAATTGAACTTCGCATGAGAATACAGCATTAAACAACTTTTCATAGTAAATTAATAGAATATAACTATGCGATTTAATAATAGGTGTTTTTTTTATAAAAATCCTAATTTTTTTAAAATCTTAAAAAATATTAAATTAATATCAAGATATTTTATTATTTTAAAATTTTAAATTAAATTTTTAATAAAACATAATTAAATTTTAAAAAATTAAAATAAAAACAAGAAAATTGAATTAGTCTATTACCGTATAATTCCATGAAATGAGAATAATGAAATTAATCTGAAGTTAACATTAATTAGAAGCTATAAACGATGCTTTTGCATTTACAACAGACGCTTAATTTCGTTTTGATTTGATTAATCCTTTGTATAACATGAAGTTAATATTATAGTAAAGGGAGTGAAACATATAAACTGATATCTAAAGTCATTTCAAATGCTATACGATTTCGCAATTTACACAATGATATTTAAAAAAAGTCCTAGAAAAAGTAACATAGATGGCGTGACGAGCTGGTCAGCCTGACTGTAGTGAAAATTCGTGGAAATTATGTTTTAAAAAAAGCTTAGAAGAGTTTCTTTATGCTTAATATAAGATTAATATACCACTAAACATTTAAAAAAAAGAAAGAAAGAAGAAAGAATTCTGAATTGTTATAGAGCAGAAAAAATCGTAACTTTGCATTCATATGTATTGTTATTTGTATTTAAATTAAAGAGTTTCTCATAAATATATTTGTAAATCATCTGGTAATTAAAAAATAATAATAAATAAACGACCAGATTCATACAAAGTACATATTTGGCTCGACATATTCTTTAAACTACAACTCTCCTCTTGCACAACAAGTTGGCACCAAGGCATGATTCACTCTAGCTCCTTAAATATGGCCAAATCATTGGAAGACATTCTATGACAGACTTTTCACTTCGTTTCAATATATCCTCGAACTAGATGTTAGGCTAAACTGAAGTTTTGCCCTAAAGTTCTTTTAGGCGCGTTCTTTTGTTTATTTATATTTTTATTTTAGGCTTTCTTAAGTTCAGCATTCCCTGATAAATCGTTAAAAAATAAAAATAATAAACTGAAATATAATACAAAATATTTGATTTTTTTTTCAAATAAGAGAATATTTTACAATAGTAATCGTACAGATGCATGTTTTGTACTTGCATCTATTCAATAATTAAGTTGATAACAACTTGTAAAAAAACCCAATAGATGTAGCTCTCGAAGTACTGCTTGGAGTCTGACCTTCTTTGTAGCTTGTTTATCTAAAGAGGAAAAAAGAAGAAGAAAACCTCAAGCAGCAGAAAATTATCTTACACCATTTAGTAAACTGAATATAATTATATAAAAATTACATATATGATGTTCTGGAGAAACAGTTTAAAAGAAACCCCCTTGAGAATATGAGTAAGTGGTTGGATTAATGCGACGAAAATTAAGTTTGTTACCTGTCCTTGTGGTGAGGATGTCACGTTATGTTCTAAAGCAGTTGCCGTTGCTTAAGAAAGAAAAAAAAAGAATTTACTGCAGAAAAGGTTCTACCACAACAGTTTGAAATGAACTAACTTAAGCGGGGAATGCCTGAAACGGAGTTAACCCTCTTGGAGGAAGTTGGAAAGGCTTTTTCTGTTGAAAACTCGGCTTGTTCCTACCACAAAACAGATAAAGTGGAAGGTAATCTGCTTTGTGGCAGAAGCAAAAAATGACAGCTATTAGATCTAATAACACTCATTTCATGGCTTTAGCTGCCTTGGAGTTATTTTAAATAATCCAAAAGAACTCAAGGTATCATTTTTATTATTCCTTTATGTATGGAGTACCTTGTAGGGTTATTGCAAAGGGGAACGAACGTAAAAATTGAAGTTTTCTCAAGTATCATCCCCTAGAAGGAGGTTGGCAACCGTGTCAAGGAATCTTTTTCTTTCTTTTGCTGCTGTGGAACATTTACGATAATTCAAGCCAGTCCAATCCTTAATGTCGTCAAACCACATTCTCCTGGGTCTACCTCTCCCTCTTTTTCATCCCGTTTTCCTTCTAATATTAATTTCTGAATGCCTTCTTATCTAGTTAGATGTCCAAAATATTTAAGTTTTCGTTGTATTTTCATTAATGTTCTTTTCGTTTTTGCTTTCTTTAAAACATCTTCATTTTTCATTTTCTCATAGTATTTTCAACATTCTTCTGATAGTCCATATTTCGAAAGCTTCTAATATTTTCTCTATTTCTTTATTTAGAGTCTAAATTTCACTGTTCTTGAAAGAGTCTGATAGCACTTTATTAATCTTTTCCTTGTGTTTCTGTTAATGTCTCTGGATGATAGAACAGTTTTCAATAAATATCAATAAAGGCTTTTCTTGCTATCTCTATTCTTCTTTTTATTTCTTTAAAGGAATTTCCTCTGTCTGTAAACATTTGTCTCAAATATATAAAAGATTGAACCTGTTGTTTGTTAACAATTATGTTTAATTTCTTGTTTATTGGTTCTTTTGATATAATCATGCACTATTTTCTTTAGGTTAATAATTAATCCCATGTCTAAGCGTCTGTTGTAAATTTCTGTGACCAAGTTTTGAAGATCATCTTCAGATTCAGCTATATGGACTGTGTCATCTGCATACCTGAAGTTGAAGTTCCAACCCCCGACTTTCATACCCTTCAACTCTAAAATTTAAAACTTGTTTATTATATATATTATACAGTAAGGGTGATAAGACACATAATACTCCTTTTTTGATTTCAAAGTTGTCAGAACATATATTTTTATATCTTATTGAGGCCATTTGATTCCAGTATATATTTGTAATTATACGTAGATCTTTTCCTTTTAATCCCTTATCCTGTAGGATATGTATTAATTTCTTTTGATCTATTGAATCAAATGCTTTGATTTGAAATGAATCAAAATCATATGCTTTTCTGGTTATTAAAGCCATGAAGTAATATTCCCCACTGATGTTAAAGAGGTCACTCGAACCGTACAGGTTTTATTTCCGACATGAATGTAAGTGATTTTAAACTTTTTTATCAGGTATATTAATATGGGGAAATGAAAACCATTGTGCTGGACAATTAACGTACCATAATCCAGTCCTCTATTATTTCAGCACAGCAGTCGTTAGTTGTATCTTCATGCTCAGTTTAACATCTTGTCAACATTTCCTGTGCCCAGGAAATGTTGGCAGGATGCACAGATTTATATCTTGCCAACATTTCCTGTGCTCACCAAAACTTGCTTGATGAGATTTTCCTTCCAAATGAAGACAACATAAAAAGACAAAGCCTGTTAAAGAAACTTTCACGAATTTTTATTAATTATAACGGCAGCTATTCCAGAGCTCAGAGACATTAACCTTCAAAACTGTTTAAATATATTCTGTCTGCGTTAGAAAAAGTATAAATACAAAAGAGAAGTATTGTAATGGTCGCTATGGACAGTCCTTATTTATTCTCCTGCACAATAATCTTTGTTTTTCCTACACATGGGTCCTCCTTTGCTTTTGTATTTCTTAATTGCAGTTTGATTCTTCTTTTTCTTAAGAACCCGCCGAACTTTACATCTCATTTATATCGATACTTCTCTCCTTGGACAATTATTTCATTCTCATTCTTGTGTGTTCTTTTTAAACTCTTTCTCACATTTTTTTTTGTCTCCAGTTCTTATGATATTTCATATTCCGTGATTGATACCCATTCTTCTATCAAAATGAAAGTTCATTCATAGTGTATTTTGAATTAACAGTCATAATTGTATTCATCACGAAGGAAAGGAAAAACAAACAAACTGAAAAATAATAAACAGATTTCGATTAGCATGCTTTAACATGTTAATCGAAAATTATTTCATTTGCTGCCAATATCGTATGCTGCCAACACATCACAGTATGAGATGTAAGAATCGAAAATAAATCCTTTCCTTGTATAAATCCAAGCCGAATATATTTACTACCACTCAATTTTTAACACCGTTCTCTCTCTCTCTCTCTCTCACACACACACACACACACACACACACACACACACACACGCACATCAGACTCTTCGTTTGAGACTCTACTATGTCAGATTCTCCTTTTCCTCCTCCTTTTTAAATAATACAGGAAACTACATTGGATTTCGTATATTTAACTTCAATTTAAACAGATAAATAAGTCTCCGTCTAGTCTAAAATCATTATCTTTAACTTTCTCCAGTCTAATGACATCCCCTGGCTAATTGTATAGACGGAGCTAAATCAGATAATATTGAACCGAATTCATTATGCATGAACAAACTCACAACGACAGAACTCCTGAAAGAAAACCATGGCTGTTATCGTAATGCACATCCCTAAAACCACCAAGGCATTCTGGTGGTCGCTTTGTTATACAGAAATCACTAATCCTCTTGACAATATGCGCCATTACTTTGTTACTAATTATGCCAAAGAATATACCTCGGTTATTATAGTAAAGGACAGAATTTTGTCAGTCTTCAATCGTTAGAAGCAAACTTTTCCCATCTCACTAACGATGTCTTCGACCATTCGCCAAATATTATCTTCTCAAGGCTGTAATTCTCGTCTATTCGTTAAAACTCGAATCTGGAAACATTAAATTAATAGAAAAGGCTTAAAGTCTTAACGAACAGAAAAGAAGAATAAGCGTTGAAGTTTGGTACGACATGATAAATTAAAAGAAATAATTTTATATCTGTAATTGAAAACATCGCTTCTAGTTAATCAAGAGGAAGTCGATTAATGCTTTTTTTTATTTAGTTAGTTTATTTGGAGAAACGGATTGCTTTTAAAAACACAGTTTTATAATAGGCTGACATTTCCAGCAGTTGGCAACACGCCAACAATCCGATATCAACAGTGGTAAGATGTATAAAGCCACGAATCCATTTCTGTGCACCGATGCTTAGCGAAGGAGAGTTAATATATTTTGCTTCAGATAAATAGCTGTTCACCACACTCATAAAATGTTTACTCTCTTCTTCATTTAATAGTAAGGCATTAGTAAGTGACAAGCCATTCCTGGCTCGTATCCAAATGACACCATTACTACTGCGTAAAAGGAAGCCATATTGCTTTTATCCGTGTCCTCACAAAATAGTAGGACGCATTGCCAATCGAAATTAAAACTTGCTGAGTAAGCCACCCTTGTATCGATTAAAATACTGCAGGCATTAAACAGGAATATCATTACAGAGGGAAAAAATAATTTCTGTATTTGTAATAGGAAAGATACGCCGTTTTGATGGTGTGACACAAACTGAATGCATAGAAAGATGTGTTTCGGCTTCTCCGCAAATGTTCATCCTTTTTTTGGCTCATTAAATAGGATGTTATAGGTTTAAATTCTCTGTAATCAAAAGGACTTCGTAAAAATACTACAAAACATGTTTCGTTTGCGGTTTATGACTTTCTGGTATCAAGACAAAGGATTAGCGATGTGCTAGCGCGACAGGAAGGAAGATTTTTCCTGAGATCTTCTCGGTGATGTTACATTTAAAAAAAAATGTTTTTTTTTTATTTCTCTTCAAATGCATAGTGTTGTGTGTATATCGCTTCATTTAAAGAGACCAAACGATATTATTAAAATACTTACCTAGATCATAGATATGCAAGCTTTCACCTATGAGCGAATTTCGCTGAAGACTTTGAGGCATAATGGTCTAGAAGAAAAGAAAAAAGGAGATATGATATTTCTCATCACACACACACACATATACATGCGCGCGCGCACAATGGCTTTTCATCATTAGTTGGTAAATCTTTATTAGTCTAATTTTGTCTGTTTCGTTTCTTCACACCTTAATGATTTTAAATATTAATAATCAAATTATAAATATTGAAAGTAAATTCTAAAATATTTCGACCAATGTCTCCCATCTACAATTTATCCTATATTCTGAAATACAGAAATCGCTTTAAACCTGGTTGTGTTCAGTACACTATTAAATTATATTCATTTTTCTTTATAATTACATTAATTTTAATAAAATAATTTTTAAAATTAT
This sequence comes from Typopeltis vanoorti, assembly GCF_054136105.1. Taxonomy (NCBI): domain Eukaryota; kingdom Metazoa; phylum Arthropoda; class Arachnida; order Uropygi; family Thelyphonidae; genus Typopeltis; species Typopeltis vanoorti. The sequence goes on along the minus strand of NC_143553.1, from coordinate 153,935,713 downwards.
ATTAATTTAATGAATTAAATAATTTGTTTTTTAATTTACTTGAAATATGTTTATAAACTTTTGTAATTTCTTAAACACCGATTTATTTTATGAATTTAAAAAATTGAAAATTTGGAGAGGCAGGAGCAGGAGAAAGTCCTTTTTAGGATTTCCAGGGTAACAAATGGTAATGCTGTAGTCAATGAAACTTTAACTGAGGCTCAGCTATTGCCGTTACCCAGTCATGACTGGAGCTTTTTAGCTCAATGACACACCATCCACACAGATTTTCTTCATTCAGAGGACGGGATAAAGAGTCAAGTACTTAGTCCATCGCCCAGTTCTTATAAGAACTATTATTATATTATTATCTATAATATAGATAATACAATATGATTCATGTGACTATCGTTCCATAACCCTTTTTCCTCTTGTTCATTACATATTACATAGGGAAAGCACTCAGAGCAAAATATATAATTTAAATTCTTTGTCAAAGAAATCCCCTCCTCCCGCAAAAGCAACTATATTTAGATTTAGAATGAGTCAAGATTCCTTTAACTTATGAAGATCCACTTTGTATTTTGACATATGCAATTCATACATTTTTGATTTTCTTTCTCTTGAATGGAAATTTTTACCCATAGGCATTTGTGAACAGAGAATTCCATTTGCGATACAGTCAATTCACACAAATCCTTATAAGATAATTTATACTAAAAAATTTAACCAGAAATTCATCCAAGAAAATGAAGAGTTTGCCAAATGGCTTTCTTTATCTTGTGAAACTCATGTTAATTCCTGTAATATGACAAAATTATTATGAAAGTTCGATGTTATGTGCGTTATTGTTATATGTACATCTTTAATGTAAAGAAAAGAGACAATTGTCTGCTTAAGTATATATATTTGTAACTATTGTTATCAGGGCACGACAAATTATGCAAAATCTTACTCGACAAGAAAAAAAAATGTACTTCCTCATTTATATGTCGCAAAAATCGCCAGCAGTTCCATAAATGATTAGTGGTGCTGTACCGTTGTTTGGAGAATATTTTCAGCTCTGTGTGAAAACAATCCTAATAAATCAAGAAATACTAAGAATGGCAGGGGGGGATGATTTTTTTTTTAATGTTACATTAATTTTTGTTACTAGAATGATTCTATATATTCCGCCTATTTTTCTTAGTTGTCTTAACGTTAAAAATATTTGGTTCAAGAATAATATTGTTTTAAAATAAAAATACACATTTCCCAAAATTATTGTGGGAAAATCTGTCGAATAGGCGAGTAGAAATAGTGCAAGAAAATCATTAACAAATCCAGAGCAGACTTCATAAGGACCAATTGCATGTTGGCCCTTATGAAGTAACATGTTCTTCTCAAATGGCATTCGAGCCTCTATCACAAATCCTGATAATTGTATGGTGACACATCAACTAAAGATAAGGCAGCCCTCCTGGCATCAGTCCTTTCCTTCAAATACTACTCCTTTGGCATATTCCCAAAATAGCATGGAAACAAGCCTTAATCCAATTTATCCTTTTAAAAAAAAGTCAGCCATCAAACTATTGCCCCATTTCTATAGCGGTCTGCTGTAGAAAGAGAATGGCGGAATCTGTATTGGCGATAGCTAATTAACTGATGAATCTCCAAGTAATAGGTCATTACCAACCAACTCGTTCGCTATCCTTACTAACGAGGGATCACCAATACGGATTCCACCATTCTCGTTCTACAGCAGGCCTCCTCGCTAACCTTATCCTCCTTTGATCTCCCTTTTGCCTTTTCTGAATGGATTTCCAGTTTCTTCTCTGATAATTCATTCAGGGTAATTATTATTATTATGCAATTTATCCCTAATTCTCAGTTGGCTTCTTTTTATCAGATTTCTTTATCTATTCTGGAGTACCTCAAGGTTCTGTGTTTTCCCCCATACCGTACATCAATGATCCTCTCTCTACCTTCAAATACACTTGAAGATTTGAAATGGATTTGAGAATGGCAAGGAGATCAGTGTTTATTTCACTAATTATAAAAGACTTTGAAGTTGGACGCATACGTGTCTGAACTCTAACAGTGTGTCCTCCTGAATTTAAATGTTGTTACCAGTTTTTTTTATCTTCTTTCTGAAAGCTCACGACATTGAGCGAAATATATCGTAGTAATAAATTGTATTTAGTTTCCTCTTACATGTGTGAAGCCATTATTTAAAAAATATAATATGTCTAACACGTATGTCTCTGTTAATCAACTAATCATTGTACCAAGTTGATACCAATAAGATACTAAAGTCAAATGGGTAGGGTACACAACAAATAAGTATACATAGCTATTCAAACAGTGTATAAAACGACCTCAGGAAAATATAGAGGAAAACAAAACACCTTATCTCTAACTGTAGTAAGTGCAGGTGGGCTTGAAATCTTTATAAGTTCAATTCTCACTGTACAGTGACCATCAACCCTACCTCAAGGACCAAACATTGCATATACTATGTAAATAAGCATTATAACACTCCCTAATGTTTTAGAACAAAACATAAAGTTCTATTCCTTCAGAACGTGGCCTTACTACAATAGAAGGCAACCGATATAGTTCTGGAGACGAGCGTACATCTGAATACGTCAAAGGCTTGTAGCAGACTATGAGCGAAACATCTTCTTCTTCTTCCATCATCTATGATGGAAGAGATGATAAGTCCGAATGAACTCTTTCCACTTCTGTCTGTCCCGGGAGAGTCCGAACAATTCTGTCCAGTTTGGTGTCGCTTGTTGTGATTTGGATTTCAGGTCCTCTTTTATTTTGTCTGTCCATCTAATTCTGAGCCGACCTTTGGATCTTTTACCTTCCATCGTTGTATTCAGAGCTTTAGATGGTAGTCTTTCTGTTCCCATTCTGGTCACTTGGCCAAACCATCGCAGTCTTCTTTCTTGGATTTTGTCTATTATTGTTCTTTCTTGTTTTAGTCGTTTCCTTATGTCTTCGTTTCTTAGTCGATCCAGCAGAGATACTCCAAGTAATCTTCTTAGCCAACCCATTTCAGTAACTAATAATTTTTTCTCTTCAGGCTTTTTGAGATTCCAGCATTCACTTCCATAGAGGAGTATTGGGAGGACCATTGCTTCATAGATTCTAACTTTTGTTTCTTGTTAATTGATGTCTCTTGACTTCCATATTTTATTGTCGTTCAAAAGTTTGGGATGCTTGACTGATTCGTCTGTTTATATCTTTTATAATTTCACCATTGTACTCAATAACTCCTGCGAGGTGGGTGAAGTTTTCTACCTGCTCTAGATTCTTACTATCAACTTCAATTTTAAGATTGGTGCTTCTTTTTTCTATCTGCATAATTTTTGTTTTGTCTATATTTATGTTTAATCTGATTTTACACACTCGTTCCTTATTTTATCATAAATTCGCTGTAGACTTTCATTTATTAAGGATTCAGACCTTTGATTAGTGTCTGGAAGGATAGATAATACCAACAAATGTTCAGCAATTCTGGATAGTGTAATGTTTTCTATTCTGTGGCAGTTTTACAAAATAAGCCATCATACTACAGCTTGCAAGTAATGCAATGTCGTCTGCAAATTTTAAATTTGTCACATTTTTCCCATATATTTTGATTCCGGAGTCTCCATTGTTTAAGGCCTTATTGGTTGCTTCTTCCAGTGTACGATTTAACAGGTCTGGTCACAGATTGCATCCCTGTATTACTCCGCTCTCTGTGTGGAACCAGTTGGTTAAGGTGTCCTCCATTCGTACTGCACTTTCAGATTTCTCATACAGATTCTTTATTATTCTTATGGTTTTCTTGGGAATTCCAAATTCTTCTATAGTTCTCTTCTACGGATTGAATCAAATGTCGGACGAAAGTCTATGAAATTTATGTAGCAACTTTGGTTGTACTCTAGTGTCTTTTCTATTAGCGGTCTTAAGGTGAATAGTTGATCAATTGTGATTCGCCCTGGTCTGAAACCTGCTTATTCTTCTCCTAGTGCCAGTTCTATATATGGCTTAATTTGTTTTTGGAGTACTTTCCTAAAAACCTTACTTGGAATACTGAGGAGGCTAATGCCTCTGTAATTATTGCATTCTGTTTTATCTCCTTTATCGTATATAGGAGTTATGACTGATTTGTCTCAATCAGTAGGCACTGCTTCGTTTTTGTAGATCCTTTCAAATAATGTTTTTAATGGTTCCAAAAGTTGTTCTTTTCCTGCTTTTAAGAATTCTGCATGTATTTGATCAATGCCAAGTGATTTCCTAGTTTTGAGTTTTTCTATGCTGTGTGCTATTTCTTTGGTAAAGATATTTGTTTCCTCTTCCATTTCAGTGGCTGGAATCGTAATATCCTTTGTGCTTGCTTTGAGCTAAACATCATCAGTGGAAATTTCCAGCAGTGCAGATCGTACTGGCGTAAAAAAACATCTCGTAACCAAATAAATCATCCTAACTTTGGTGTTTTTCCATTTTGTTAGTACGAAAGTGCAATAGTATGGAGCTGGTTTTCTTTTATTAAGAATTCAGACCTTTGATTGGTGTCCGGAAGGATAAATACCAACAAATGTTCAGCAGTTCTGGTTAGTGTAATGCTTTCTATTCTGTAGCAGTTTTACAAAATAGGCCATCATACTACAGTTGATATTACAAGACGGTTTGAGGTTAACGATGTGGAAAAACTTTTACGGACTCTGGGCATGCTAGTCAAGTTTTCCCGTCGTTTCTCAGTCCTGAATGAAGCTAAAGGAAACTTTGAACCAATTTTAGACGTGTTTCTCAAAATATATAGAAAGTTAAAAATATTTGTGATTTTAATTGATTATATTAGTGTTTTCTTTCAAAGAAATGATTTTGTTTTAAATAAAAAGGAGAAATAGAAACGGACTATTCTCCAATTCTTTTCATTAAAAAAATCAACTAATATCTGCAAGGTCGCAAAAATTTCTTAAAGAGCCGCATGTGAGCCAGCTGCCAATTTCGTCGTCTATTTTGTTTAATCTTATGAAGCCCTATCACACCGTCCTAATCTTAATCGGACAGACTGATGCCTATTTCTAAGTTTTGGGAAGGACCTCTCATCTAGATTATCATATAATTTCTTCTTTGTCTGTTTTTTTTTTCTTTAGGACAGGGGCTAATGTCTGTTTTGACTTCTCAGTGTAAGTGCGATATTGGAGAAGTATTTCACATTTTCTTGTGGCGTGCACTGTTGTGGATAGCTCCAACTAGATATGACAAACTAACTGTTCACTGTCTTCGGGAAAATAACCTGCTTTCGGATCATTTGAATAACAAAGTTCTGCTACGTATTAGAGTTGACTGAAATATTGAGAACAGTTTCTATAAAGCTGATTGATTTCAACATCTAGATTTTTCGACAAATACTTCGAGCAGCTTTAATCTCTCCTGTGCAAATCCTTAACCTATCCTCCATTTGTGAATAGATTCACTGTACAATAAAAGCAAAGCGAAAATTAAGTCAATGAATTAGTGAGAAAACAAAAGACTTAAAAATCTTTAAAAAAAGTCATTACCATTTAGTATATGTGTTAGTAGGAGAGGAAGATTTACGTACCAGAACATTTCTCAGAAGGCGGCTCTTCGATCCTCACTATCACAGAACCTTTCTTCCAGTGGCTGGTTGACGCTAAGGGGTCATTCTCAACCACCTCTGGAGGTATGTGGACTAGAAATAAAATGACCCATCACGAATGCATTAAAATTAAGATTATACGAGTGCAAATCTCTGTAAAACTTTACAGAACAATGCACTGGCGTTTCAAAAAAAAAAAATATATATATATATATATATATATATATATATATTAGAAGAATACCTAAGTCTTAATTTTCTCTTTCTTTGAGTTTTTAAAAAGTGAACATTAATAATAGTTGTTAAATTTAAATTCACTGACTATATTAAATATATTTAAATTTAACATCCATTATGTACGACACGACACAATATTACATCATGGGATTTAACATTCAATTTAAGAGACTTGGGAAAAAAAAAGAAAAGAAAAGCTCATTAATCTATCTTCGAGTTAGCCATTGGATATCTCTGTTTTGGAAGTTTGACTATTGGATATAATAGGCAACTTTTATTTATTTATTAATTTTTAGTTGCATATTCTTACTATGAAGAATTCCGACAAATGGCTGCCAGAATCGGAATAAAAATTAGAGATCTTTCAATAAATAAATCAGGATATAAAAAGTCTATTGTATGGTATTATCAGCAACTATGATGCTACTGTTTTTTATTATTATAAACGTTTTTTATAATAATAAAAAATGGTTTTCCCTTTTTTTTAGAATTCTTCTCTAAAAACGTTGCTTACATATATATAAAATATATTGTTTTATTAATTATCAAGATAACTTGTAATTAAAAAGAAAAATAACAAAAAATATCTTACACCATTTTATAAATCGTATTACTTATTTATTTTAAAAGTGATCAGAGTTGGAGGTTTTGGAATTGACCGTGAGATGCGGTGATCAATACCCTTGGAGGGTCATGGATGGCAATGCTGTAGCTAATGAAGTTCTAACTGAGGCTTGGCTATTGCTGTTACCTTCCTGCCATCATCAGAGCTTTAATAGTTCAATAACACCTTATCTCTACACTGTCCTCTACAGATAACGGGAAATATGAAAAGCATTCTTGCTTCGCCCCTTTAAGCCAGTCCTTATAAGGATTAGCAATAGAGCATACAGATAAAGGGGAATATGAAAAGCACTAGTGCTTCAGCCATCGTATCAGTAATGTTAATGGTAGCAATAAAGCTAGTTTTGAGACTGATTTTGATGTGAATGGACGTATTATTTTAGACTGAGCCTGATTAGTTTGTTTACAAGGTTTTTCACGAAACGCGCATTGCACTAGCGCAGACACAGTTTGTTTCCTATTGTCTCCCCCTCTGCATGAAACATGCAAGAGGTCTAATGGTCGGCAGGCCCCACCCGCAATCAGGATCAGTGGTGGATTTATGGTTTTATTTAGGGAGGTTGGATTTCAATCTGTGGCCAAGTAATTTCGTGACACTCCTTTTCCCTATCATAGGACAACTAGTATTTTATTGCTTTTAGACACCTAAGAGTGTCTAGTGTCTACAGGATTTGCTAGTGGACCCTCAAAAGTCCACAGGATTATCTGTATCCTGCTCGGGATACCTGAGAAATCTCTACTCTTTCTCCATCTGTGTCTTAACACATTTCTAAATTATTGTCATGGCAAAACTTCTGAATGAGGCCAAATTCGAGGAAGTATACCAGGAATTCCTCAGACTAGGAAAGCTTCTGAGTGATAATTGGCCAGGAAAAGTCAAGCTCTTTGACACAATCCCCCCACAGTAGTCACAGAGGACAATATGGATGATATAAGTGAAGAGCACATAACTCTGACGCAATCAGATTTTGTACACTCCCCAAGTATGGAAGATGCTGCATCCCAAGACAGCAGTTATCAGACCTTGGAAACAGATACAGAATTCCAAATGGTCAAAAAGAAGAAAAAAATCTCCACCAATGTGGAAGAACCCAAAACAACAGGGATAGAAGCACTCAATGGTCCTAAAGAAAAGATACCACCAATCATATTAAGGGATAAAGAAAAATGGATCCCTGTCTCGTCAGCCCTCAGAGAATAAAACATCTCATTCTCATGGGCCAAAAACTCAGATGAGGGCGTTAAAATATAAGCCACTACTGTAATGGATTACAGACAGATGACCAGATTTATGGACAATGTTAATGTCCCATATCACACCTTCACTTTACCCAGCGAAAAGAAACTGAAGGTAGTTCTACGTGGGATAGCTGAAGGTATCACTCCTGAAGACTGAAGATGTGAGCACTGATCTCTCCAGACAGGGCCTGTCCCCAGTAAAAGTGAGCAAGATGCTCAGATCTGATAAAAGACCAATGCCTTTCGTGCTGGTGGAACTGGTGTAAATAAGCAACACACAAAAGCAGATCTATGAACTGACAGTAGTATGCGGACTCAAGATTTCAACTGAGCCTCTTAGGAAAAGAACATCTGCAGGTCAGTGTCAGAGATGCCAAATTTTTGGACATGCCCAAAAATTATGTAAGGCAGCCTTCGGGTGCTTAAAGTACGGCGAGGGACACCAGACCATCACATGCACCAAGCCACGCACAACTCCAGCATGCTGTGCAAACTGCAGAGGACCTCATCTCGCCAACTACAAGGGATGCCTTTCCAATCCAAAAAATAGAGGACAACAAAAGTCAATCTTGCTCCTCCACGTAACAACGTTTTAAGCAACCAAACAGATCGTCCCCTAGTCAGAAACACCTCGCCTTCAACCTCACAAGAAGGAACAACCATCACCAAAACATATGCTGAGGCTGCAAGAACTAATCCTCCTACATCTCTCGAGCTAGAAAGCTCCAACATAACATCCGTCTTAACAGCCTCACTTGCCACCATGCTGCAAGACATGCCCCTCACCATCTTCCAGAAAGAGATTCCTGCAAGGCACTGAAACATTATAACAGCCATCTGTCATGAGTAATAAATTCATACGAAAAGCTCTTAAGATAATGGCATGGAATGCAAATGGATTGATGAACAAGGTTTTGGAACTTCAAGAATTTGCAACTCGTATCAGTGCTGATATCGTCTTGATTGGTGAAACACACCTAAGACCAGCTAATAACCCAAAAATCCGTGGATGCACTATGTACATAAACGACAGAACTGGCACAAGAGGTGGAGGCACAGCCATATATATTAAGAGTTATTTGAATCATAACACAATAGACAAGCCCCAAACAGTAAACCTGGAGGTGACCGGTGTGAAGGTACATACCTGCAGTGCTGGGAGTCTCCAGATCTATGCTGCTTATAATCCTCCGAGCATTCCTCTGCTGACAACAACAGATCTGGACTCCATACATGGTCCAAATGACTCCATAATAATAGCAGGAGATCTCAACTCAAAACACACAGCTTGGTACAGCTCATCACCTAACACCAAAGGCCAAACACTTTTCAACTTTGCAATGTTCAACTCTGTTGTTGTGACCGGCCCTACCGAGCCCACCCACTTCAACCCTTCAGGTAACTCGGATATACTATACATTGTCATCTTTAAAAATATAAGATACCAATTCAAATTGGAATCAGCCAACGAATTATCTTCTAAGTACAGTCCCATAGTGCTTAATCTAGGGCTCATCATATCAATTCTCTCCTCTGCACACATGCATACCATGGGACAAGTTAGCCAAGGTTCTTCCCGATCATACTGGTTCGGGAAGTTATATATCAGTAAAAAGATTTATATATCATTATATATCAAAGATATATAAGAAGTTATATATCAGTGCCCGATATCAGTAAAAAGGAAGAGATAGATTCAGCAGTAAATGACTTAACCACACAAATTAAGAAAGCAATAGAATCAGTCAGACAATCCACTGTCTTCCACCCAACCAACTGTATCCCCTAAGAAATCATGGAGCAAATCAGAGAAAAAAAAATAGAGCCAGAAAGAGATACCAGAGCCCCACAAGATAAAACGGTATTGAATAATCTAAACAGGCAGGTCCGGGAAGCTCTTCAAAAACACATAAACCATCAATGGGAAACCAAATTGGCTAACATCAATACTGAAGAACATTCTGGAAATTCTTAAGAGCAATCCGCACCAAAAAGCAACTGATACCCCTATACAAACCAAGAAATGGACAGTTCACAAAGATGAAGAGAAAGCCGAAGCACTAGTAAATAACCTAGAATCTCAGTGCAATCCATCTTATGCAAATCTAAATATCAACCTTATGTACAAGAGTCATCGTCATGTTAGGACAACCTTAAGACAGAACACTGTTAACTCCGAACATATCACTCCTACAAATCCGGCAGAAATGATAAATATCATCTCCCATCTAAACAGTAAAAAAGCTCCAGGACCGGATGGCATAACTAACAGAATAGTAAAACTACTTCCAAGAAAGGCCATAGTCCATATCGTCAACATTACAAATGCCATCTTTAGATTCCAGTATTTCCCTACTACATGGAAAACAGCCACCATCATGCCATTGAAGAAGCCAGCAAAAACTCCTCACCTTCCCGAAAGCTACAGACCCATAAGTCTATTGTCCAGCCTCGGAAAGGTGACAGAGAAAGTGATCCTCTCAAGATTCCAAGCAGAAACAGATAAGTTAGGAATTTTCCTAATGAGCAGTTCGGCTTCCGTAAAGTCCATAGTAAAGCTCAACAAGTGCACCGGCTGGTAGAAATCATTACTAAAGGTTCTAACTGGAAGCTCAATACAGCTGCCATCTTCATCGACGCAGAGAAGTCGTTTGACAAAGTATGGCATCAAGGCCTTCTCTACAAACTGATAAAATTTAACTTGCCAGTCAAGTTAATAAAAATAATACATTCTTACCTGAAAGACAGAATATATGCAGGTCAGGGTCGGCGAAACGGTTTCGACCAGACGCAGGATCTAGGCAGGCGTACCTCAGGGATCTCTTCTGGCACCTCTCCTGTTTTCAATCTATGTAGCAGACATCCCTCTGAACCCAAGAAAAACATTCATTGCATTATATGCAGATGATACTGCACTGATGGCAAGATCACTGAGCCCAAAACTGGCAACTAAAAGACTCCAAACCAGCATACACATTTTAGAAAAGTGGATGGCAGACCGGAGGATCCAAGTTAGCCCCCAGAAAAGCTCAGCTATATTATTTACTAGAAAGAAAATCCATACCATGGAGGACATTTATTTATTGGGAGTAAAGATTCCATGGCAGACTGAAGTTAAATATCTTGGCGTGATTCTTGATAGTAAACTCCTATTCAGCAAACATATTAGTTACATTACCTCAAAGACATCCAAAGTCTTAGCACAGCTCTACCCTATGATCAACAGACAAAGTAAACTGGTCACGCAAACAAAATTAACAATTTACAAGATGGTAATTCGACCTGTCATCACTTACGCATCCACAGCATGGAGCCACACCGCAAATTCAAACATTCTAAAACTTCAGAGATTAGAGAATAAGTGCCTGAGGATGATTCTGGATGCCCCTTGGTTTATAAGAAACACCCAGATCCATAGAGAAGTTAATATCCCTTATATCTCTTCCCTTCTCCTAAATCTAGCTGAGGAGTTCTTTACCAAGACAAGCTCTCATCCTGACCCATTAATCAAGGAAGCCTCGGAATATAATGAAGCGGAAAGTTACAAATATAAAAGACCAAAGTCTATCTTAAATTCAACTGAACACAGTTAACTTCACTGCCCTCAATGGGCGAGCATGTAGCTCACAAACACTCCATTCAAAGTTCTTTCATTACAAGACAAAGGGGAAAAGCAATTTTGCTTCACCCATCTAGCCAGAAATGTTATGTTTTAAGCAATAAAGCTACATGAACTCTTATCATTACTTTTGGTTTTTGGATATAAAATATTTTGGTATTTGGATATAAAATATAAAATACTAAACAGTTTGCTTTTTAACGATGTAAAGACTTTCACGCGAATATAGGAAGAGACTGCTGTAAATGTAAATTTGATCATAAGAATAGGAATGGTAAAGGATGAAGTTATCAGTATCCCATATTCTAAATAATGTTTGAAACCAATGATAAAAATTAGTTATATGCAGGAGAAAGATGATGAGCAACATAACAGAGACTGAAGCACATGCTTACATTGTTGGAGAGAGACAGAGAGAGAGAGAGAGTACTGCCCACCATGACACTCATCGAACAACCAATGACCTTTCGTCCTCTGTAACTAGATAGCAGTTACAGAGAGCGAAAGGTATACCACCATAGAATGTCACTTTTGATGAGCAGTCCGCTACGACAGACTTGTCAGATGTCATAAAATGTCAAGCACAACACCACTGGCTTCTCTGAACATTTCACAGCATGTGTTGAGAGGTGAGTGATGTAATTTAGGAGATCTGCTGCGGATCTAGAGTGGTGTGGAATATGTACCGGTGGTTATTGATTAACTGGTAAGTCTCCAGGTGTTGAAAAAGTTGACAGTCAGTTAGTGATCATATCCGTTATTTCAGAGAGGATTGAAGTTAAGATAATGGACTTTTATTTCTGGTTTCCGGAATGGGACAAATATCGGCTGGTTGCCATGCTTCTTGACTAGGGTAGTTGAGTATAAAACTCAGTGTAAAGTTATTGTTAAGTTTTGAGCATAAATCATTAGTGCTATTAAAACTAGAAGCCTTAGTATATATATTAGTCAAGATTTTCTTCTGATTTTATTTTGCTGGAAGACAATAGGAGAAATGTAGCATCATTTAAGTAGGAAGTGATTTAACTATTCTGCATTTAGCACTTTCTATGTCCGATTTAGATATGATGATAATTGTTTGTATATCTTTCAGACTTCAGTGAAGGTTCAAAATGAAGCGGACGGGGTTTTTTTTGGGGGGGGGGATATCTCATGTCACTTGAAACATGCAGATTTTTTTTTGAGACTGTATTGACACACTCTTTGGAAACTAAGTCTTGTACAGTGGAGAATAAAGGCCTTAATTCCAGCGAGTTCAATAACCTGCTCAGTGCAGCTGTTTACATAAAGATGAGGAAAACTGTCATGCAATAATGGAAAGAAGAGTAGAGGCTTCGAAATTCGTTCTATTTGAAGCCAAATGATACCAAGTTCAGGCGACTAAACTTGCATACGGTTATACAGAACAAAGATGGTGACAAATGGAGGAAGTTGTCTCAATAGATAAGCGATGTGCTTTATATTTTATATGATTACATATAGCTAAAAGCTCAACATTTCTTCGAACTTGGTAAGTGAAAATTGGGAGCTGGGGGAGGAAGCCATTTGGAGGCCGAGGACATTAATGTCATTAAAGAAAGATGACCTCGCTGTTTTATTGTAAATAAATAAATAAAAAGAATCTTTCCTGGTAAGAGTGGTAAAGGTTAGGGTAATTTAGAATATGGAGAATGGTAGAAATAGCAGATGAATATTACAAAAAAGGTGAAAGGAAACCTTAAGAACATCAAAAATTATCTTTTACGGAATATCAGACTGGACTGCAAAAAATGAATGGCATTCTTGTGGCATTGCTGCCTTAGTGTATGGAGACATCGGAGGCAATTTGAGATGTTTTTGCAATGAATTTTTTATTAAAAAAAAGCAGCGATAATAATTCTATTTTCTTTTTATGGCTGGAGAATGGAGGAGTTCTGGGTCTGTACAATATGTTTTACATACGCTTGAAGGTGGAATCCTTCGCTGGAGACCAAACATAGCACGGTCAGTTAAGATCGAGAGGTGATCATGTATTATCGAGTGATTTCAGTAGCTTTCCTTTGTGTGTTGGAAACAGACAGAGAAAATGGAATAAACAACTGATGGTGATTCAACTTAATTTGAATACTTACGTAAGTCACTGTAGACGGAAAGTCAGGTTAGACATCAAACTACAGTTTTGTTAATAAGCACTCATAATAAAATACAAAAACTGTCGAATAAGCATAATCTTGACCATGCTAATCACTGAACAAGAAATTATAGCGTATATTAATAGCTCATTCTCTCATAAGATGTATATTTAACGTTTGACATTTACCTTTTTTTTTAATGACTCCCATCCACAAAATATTATATTACATTAATACTGAGCTTGGATTATTAAAAATATTTATTTCGTTTTGTTATTTTTACTTATTTTTTACAAAATCTAAAAACCTTTCTCTTTTTCAAGCTACTTCATGCTCCAGTAAGCAGAGCCTGAAGTTCTTCACACCAATAATCAACAATCGTCTCTGCTCAGTGCGGTATTCGAACCCTCCACCCCTCTGTTGGTTGGAGAGCAGATATGTTTCTCATTAATTAGTAAAATAATTCGTATTTTAAAGTTAAAATGAAATATCTATTTAGAATGGGGTCCTCATTTGTACCTTTGGAGTGGTTGAGCCATAAATAAGGGATTAAATATGTATTCATGACTGTAATCCATATGTGTTCACGGGGTACGTTTGCCTGTTCTGAGGGGACGAAAACCCGAGTTTCCGCTTAAAAAAACCCTCTACTTCCGTATGAGACCGGCTAACTCACCCTTAATCGAAAGAGGCCAGATAAAGTTTCCGCACGTTATGGACAAGAATCGAACCTGGGTCTTTCCGACCAAAAGGGCTTCGTCTATATTAAGAAATAAATCGTCTATTTCGATTTATTTCTTACTCAATGCGAATACATCATTAAGCAGTAAAAATCACTTAAAATTTAGACGAGAACAAAATAGTACGAAACACATATTACACTAACAGTTACATAAGATAAAATTAATGGACTGATAAAGGATGCTTAGATATGCAAAATTCTATAAAGAAATATATTAAATAAGCCTATCAGAAAGAAAACGACAAAACTGTGCATCATTATATAAGCTCTCTGATGTTCGTCGGTAGGTGGCGTTCAGTGCGCCCTCTAAAGAAATCAACATTAAATGTTTGTAATCCCTGTTTGTTTCGTAATCCCTTCATTTTGCTTGATTTTGATTACACATTAAACTGTATAACTTTCTTAATTTGATCTTACAAAAACGTCACCTTCTTACTTTTTTTTTCCTCATCGTCAAAGAATAAAAAAAAATCTTTTCACGAAACAAAATTTTCAACTAATCCTCTTTTTTGTAGAAACAAATAAATTGGCAGAAAAGCATTTAAATAGACGCCAATTATATTTCGCTGTCACGTTTTGCTACAAATATACCACTAATTATACTAGATTATGTACACCGTTGATAAACATTATAATCCATAATTCCGAACCATCATGTACGATTGGCCACTGTTTCCAAGGCAACACTCACAAAACCGTCACGCCATTGTTTAGGCAATCAGAACAGTGGAAATGGATAATAGGTTTTTGCTAGGGAAAAGAAGAAGAAAAACAAACAAAAAAAAAATCACAGAAAGTAATTACCTGGAGAAACAAATAATCAGACATATTCTTGGAAGGTAAATTGGAGCAGAAGTAATTATGTCGAATTGTAACAAATTACTACTAGAAAAAAAAAGATCGACTATTCATTTTTACGATGCGACGTTTTTATTTTCGCATCGTGCATTCGGTTAGGAAAAGCAGAGAATATTTTATTAGGAGGGAACATAAAAAGTTTAACTAGAAGTCCATGAGTTGAAATTGTGGAAGAAGATCATGAATAAGTCAGACTAGTAGCTCAGCTTACCGCATTATATTTCTCCCGACTTTACTCTTACAGGAATGGAAACGAAAAATTTAATTTCCCGGCTGCACCTCACCCCCTCCTCATCTATTTATCTCTCTCTCTCTCTCTCTCTCTCTCTCTCTCTCTCTCTCTCTCTCTCTTCATTTCTTGCTTCATTTTTCAGTTTCTGTATCCCTTTTTATGTATTTCACCGCTAGATGGCGCGCTCTGTGGAAATGTATTTTATTCACTTTCCTCCATCTGTACATTTTTTTTTCTCTCTCTCTTCATTTATTTTCGTATCTTTCTTGTTTTGTCCCTTTATTTATTTCGTTACTTGATTCTCGTTATTCTCCCCCCACCCCCGCCTCTAAAATTCCGACCTTTTTTTTTGCCTTCTGTCTGTGATTCTTGTTTACCAGACATGTTTTACATAAAATGAATAACCACCATTTGGGATTCGCCTTGTTGGTTTCATTTGCATAGTAATGCAGCGCTCATTCATTCATCTATATAGATGAATTTTGGTGTTTCTTATTACTGTTGAAAATGGTGTTTCTTATCCCTGTCAAACAACATTTATTATTAAAATTCGAACTTTCAAATAAACCTTAAGTTGTCCGTGCTCTTCGTAAAAAAAAATTTTTTTTTTTTTTTTGGCTAGATGGGTGAAGCAAGAATGCTTTTCATATTCCCTATAGAAGACGATCTATGGATAGAGTGTTATTGGGCTATAAGCTCTGGCCATGGCGGGGTCACGGCAATAGCAAACTCAGTTAAAACTTCATTGGCTACAGCATTGCCATCTGTGACCTTCTGGAATTCTTAATGAACTTTGAACTTAATTGGTTGATGGACTGATTGAGTATTCGAGGGCTAGGGGTGATTCTGTCCTATTTACCTATCTTTTTATCTCATGCACCTGCCCACCCCCAGTTAAAAATGGTGAAGACAAATCAGAACTCTATACCGCATCGGTCGTCGCGCGGGTTACCAAGGACCGCACTGGATGTTAGGCTTCCTGGACAGCCAGTGACAAATGGTCTGCAGGAGCAAGATCCACAGAACTCGAAAGTATTTGCTAGGAAAACGTGGAGCATAGCTGAAAACCGACAAGTCAATTTTCCCAACCAACCTATCAGTTAGGGGATTTCAGAAACGAATGTTCCAACTTTGGCTTGAAAGACACCCAAATTCTGAAATTTCATTCGAAAGGCTGATGCAGCAACGCAGCTTCATTATCAAACGCAAGGTATTTAGTGAACTTAAGCTGGAAGCACTGAAACCTCAAGCTGTAAAAGGAGACCGTACTGACCCTGAAGTGACCAAGAATATGAATGGAGCAGAACCAGATTCCAACGTGCAGAATGCTGAAAATCTTGAAAATATACAAATAGTTGAAAGGAAGCTATCAAAAAAGGAAAAGAACTCGCAAAAAAAATTATCGAGCAAATGAACAGCAACCTGGAACGAATTAGGCTTCCAGTATTGAGACAAGTACCTCAACAAAAACTGAAGGAACTCCTACAAGAGGCCAATAAAGCTAGAAGGGCAACTCCTACTGGAGCTATTGGACAAACAAATCAACTTATGTACTCAATAGCCTAGGTCATAACATCTGAATTAGGATATAATATTAGTGAACCCAAAAGCAGTAAGGCTCAGGAACCGAAATGGAAGCATCGACTGAAGAATAAAATTCTTAAACTCAGAGCAGACGTGAGCAATTTGAATAACCTTAAGGAAAAGAAGCTGAAAAACACAAAAATCCGAAATAACCTCATAAAGAGATATAATACTGGAACACGACCTGTTGATGAAGTATTAGAAGAAGTGAAGTAAAAAATAGTCGCAGCTAAAATAAGAAGATGCAGTGCACGCATTGAACAGTACAAGCAGAATTCGATGTTTCGCGCAAATCAGTACCTGTTTTATAGAAAATTGATTGCTGCAGCAATGATAACCTTAAAGAAAATATAAATATAAATACCAGAGACAAAGAAAATACACTAAAGTTTTGGAAAAATCTATGGAACAACCCTAAGAGGCACAATAACAAGGCAAAATGGATTGAACAAATTACGAACGAATCTCAAGAACGAAAAATGGACCAACTGAAAATAACAACTGAAATGGTTCAAAAGCAAACTAAAAAAAATAAAAAATTGGTCAACATTCGGGAAGGATGAATTACATGGCTGAAATATCTACTGGTTGAAATATCTAACAGGCTTACACGAAAGACTTGCTAACCAATTTTATGATGTTTTAGAAGGAAAAAGCAAAGAAGAGTGGCTCACAGCAGGGAAAACGTTTTTGATCATAAAGGATAAAGAAAACGGTCCAAACCCAGAAAACTTCGGACCAATAACCTGCTTGCCAATAACTTTTAAGCTACTCACAGGCATACTACCTGATAAAATATACAGCTATCTTAAAGCAAATTCTCTTCTCCCAATTGAACAAAAAGGTAACAGCAAAAATTCAAGAGGCACAAAAGACCAATTGCTGATTGCTAAAATGATTCTTAAAAATTGCGAACGTAGAAAAACCAACCTTCATATGGCTTGGATAGATTATAAAAAAGCGTTTGATTCGGTGCCTCATAGTTGGATTTTAAAATGCACAGAACTATTCGGTATTAGCGAAAACGTGCAAAACATTTTGCAATCCAGCATGAAAAACTGGAAAACAATGTTGGTTATAAATAGAGAAGAAATTGGAGAGGTAAACATAAAAAGGGGTATCTTTCAAGGAGACTCATTATCTCCTCTGTTGTTTATATTGTCATTGATCCCCTTAACTAGAATTTTAAATAAAACTGCTCATGGTAATCAAACTGCGCAAAAGAGTGCAAAGATATCTCACCTTTTATACATGGACGATCTGCAGTTGTATGCAAAATCAGAGAATGAACTCGGATGCTAAACACTGTGCACATATTCAGTCAAGATATATCAATGGATTTTGGCTTAGACAAATGTGCAATTGCTGGAATAACAAGAGGAAAGTTTGAAGATATGAACGACATCGAGCTGCTCAATGGTGAAATAATCAAGGCAATAAAATTCGAAGAGAGCTACAAATATTTGGGAATTTTAGAAGCATCACAAATTCTGCACAATAAGATCAAAGAAAGAACTAGAGCAGAATACATAAGACGATTAAGAAAACTCATTAAGTGAATGCTTAATGCTGGAAATTTGATAAAAGCAATTAATACCTGGGCCATACCTGTTCTGAGATATTCAGCAGGCATTGTTGAATGGACCCAGCTAGCTAAAGATAGAAGATTTAGATCGAAAAACTCGAAAATTAATGACAATGCACCATGCCCTCAATCCTCGCAGTGACATTGATAGGCTATATCTATCACGCAAAAAAGGAGGTAGAGGATTATTACAAGTGACGCAAGTTATTGAAGAAGAAAAACGAAATTTAAATGATTACCTGTAGCAAACAACGGAAACTTTTCTAATTGAGGTAAGGAAAGAGGGTTTATTTAAACCGATGAAGACAAAATTGGAATACAAAACAAACCAAGTAAAAGTGAGAACTGAGAGATGGAAAAATAAGGCATTGCATGCAAAATACCTTCACAGCATAGAGGACAGCAACTTGACCTCGCAATGTTTGAGAAATGGAGCACTAAAGAAAGAAACAGAATCGGTAATTTTTGCAGCACAAGAACAGGCCATTAAAATCAACGTTATGAAGGCAAAAATACAAAAAATTCAAGAAGACAGTAAATGTAGATTGTGCAAAGAAAAGGAAGAAACGGTAGACCACATTATAATTGGATGCAGCAAAATCGCACAAATTGAGTACAGTAAAAAGCATCATAACGTAGCTAAGATAATCGACTGGCATTTATGTAAAAAGTATGGGTTTGAAGTATCTGAAGACTATTGGAAGCATAAAGTTCACCAGAAAGTGGTTGAAAATGAAAAAGCAAAAATACCCTAGGATTTCAAAATCCAGATTGACAAAAGCTTGGAATGTAACACACCCGATATCACAGTGGTTACAAAAAGTGAAAACAAGGGTGTTAAGTTTATCGAAATATCAGTACCAGGAGATGGACAGTTGGATTGACAACAAAGAAAATGAAAAAATTACAAAATATCGCGATTTGCAAATCGAAGTTGAACGAATCTATCAAAAGAAAACGAAAGTTGTTCCCATAATAATAGGTGCTTTAGGCGCCATCCCTAAAACATTGAAAAAACATCTAGAAGCACTCGAGTTCGATGGATTAAAAATTGGGCAGCTGCAAAAGGCCGCTTTGTTCGGCACAGCTTTCATTTTCAGAAAGTATCTCCACAACTCATAGGCCCTTGGGTAGGGCCCGAATTAGTGGAATATAACCAGCCTTTTCTTAAGACTAAGGAAGCAAATCAAGCTTTGATGAATATTATATATATATATTATTATTATTAAAAAAATTATCGAATCGAACTATTTTACTTTTGGTTATAACTGGAGCATTTTTTCACTTAAATAATGGAAATGATATTGTCCAAACCAATTGCATCATAGAAAGTTTGGCATATCTCTACTTCGAAACGATACCGTACTTTCAATTTTACTTATTGGAAGGCTTGAAAAATGTTCCATATTTCGTTTATTGAGGAGTATTTTCGGATAAACTTTAGCCCATTCACGTATTGTGGCAATGTATTATAAATTTACAATTTTATAACAATCAAACTCGAACTTTCAAATAAATCTTAACTTGTCCGTGTTCTTTTGTCGAGTTATAAAAAGTTAGTGTTTTTAAGATTTACGGCCAAAGTCACTTCCAAAATACCAACCTAAACTTCCTGCAAAATGTATTCCTGTTTACATAAGAAAACTAAAGAGTGTATGCCTATATTTAAAATAAAATTTAGACTTTTGAGAAAACTGCAAAATTACTAAACAGTTTAAAAATTATTAGTTTTCAAACATTATATATAAATATTTATGTATAAAACAATATTATCGGTAAATATTGAACGTCTCTTTCAATGGTTTAACAAACAATAGCTAAAGCGGGCTAAATAATAACATGAAATTACGTACACTAAATAAATAATAATTACATTCGTGGCTGAACGAACCTGCAACAATTTCTACTGTTTTACCTTCTGTCTGTAATATGAAAATAATGTTTGTTTTGTAGGACAAAAATTTCAGCTTCATGCATTTTATCAAGACAGGCACCTTAGTATATACATATTATATGTGAGGAATGTATATAATAAATACATTCTTATATATATATATATACATATACACTTCGTTCTCATTTTAAATATAAATATAGAATGTTACCAGAAAGTGTCCGCTATAAATTAGTGTTATCTAATATATGTTTTTGAAATCAAATTTTTATTTTCGAAATAAATGTTGTTTTAAAGTTACTTTATTTAAATTAAAAAAGTTAGTGTTTTTAAGAATTACGACAAAACATCAACCTCAACCTAAACCTCGTATTTTGGAAGTTAATCATTAGACTTTGACCGTAATTCTTAAAAATATTAACCTTTTTAATTTCAATAAAGTTACTTTAAAACAACATTTATTTCGTAAATAAAAATTGATTTCAGAAACATAAAAAAGGACTGGCTTAAAGGGGCGAAGAAAGAATCTGTAGAGGACAGTGTATGGATAAGGTGTTATTGAGATATATAAAGCTCTGATCATGGCAGGAAGATAACAGCAATAGCCGAACCTCAGTTAGAACTTCATTCGTTACGACATTGCCATCCATTACCCTCCAAGGGTATTCCAATCACCGCCT
The DNA here is from genome assembly GCF_054136105.1 of Typopeltis vanoorti. NCBI lineage: Eukaryota > Metazoa > Arthropoda > Arachnida > Uropygi > Thelyphonidae > Typopeltis > Typopeltis vanoorti. The sequence goes on along the minus strand of NC_143553.1, from coordinate 153,914,730 downwards.
CCACCGGTCGATTCCTTAGTCCTTATAAGGACTGGCTTAAAGGGGCTAAGCAAGAATGCTTTTCATCTTCCCCGTTATCTGAAGAGGACAGTGTACGAATAAGGTGTTATTGAGCTATTAAAGCTCTGATCATGGTAGGAGGGTAGCAGCAATAGCCGAGCCTCAGTTAGAACTTCATTGGCTACAGCGTTGCTATCCATTACCCTCCATTAGAAAACATAAATTTATAATTATTTTAAGTATTTTAAATTCTAGTGTGCTCCTAAATTAACAATATATTCTCAAATCCTAAAATAATTGAAAACATATTTAAAAATTTCATTAAATTATTATAATTTACATATATATATATATATATATATATATATTATTATTAAAATAATAGAGTGTTTCTTAAAACTACAAAGAACATTAAAAAGCATTTATTATTCAATTTAAGTCGGGCATGTCGAAATGGCGCCAAAAGATGCCGCCAATTTACATTTTAAATTAATTCTAAATTCTAGTAAACGAAAATAAATAAATTAAATAAAAATCAATGCTTTACCATTTGTGCGTGATACCAATCTTAAAAGGTATAAGCAACCATTTCTTTCTGGAAGATGTAAGACGTTGACCTTTCTCAGTAAATTGGGATTTATATTTCTTTCAGTAATTACTGTCCAGTCATTGAAGATAAATAAAAAGAATGAGATATCTTACGTACCATGAATTTATTTAATAAAAATAAATTTTACAAAAATTTGTAAAAATAAAAGCTATTTCGCCATTTTTTTGGAAGAATTCGAGGAGGAATTTATCAGTGACAAATTTCAGACCTCGCAGAATCCTCCCCCCCCTGCCGCTTCCAAATAAATAAAGTTCGATTGGGAAGTGGATGTTGTATACTGAGACAATAATTTACATCATTACAGATATTAGCGCTAATTAATCATTCTTGCACTCTAATCCCAAGTGATTTCGATGTATTGTAGCTTCCATAGACATCCACAGAAGACTTAAATTCCAAAGCGAAATAAAACTTGTTACATCTTACTTCTGTCAATTGTATTCTGGTGAGAATTGTTCCCACCCAAACAAAGTAATCCCTACTTAATGAAAGTATAGTGAAATTAAGAGACTACGCATTTAATTACACAATATACTTTAAGGGTTTTTTTCCACGATTTTTATTTCTTGATACGAACCCAATTACTTGCTCCAATGAAACTTTCGTTAGCAGTAATTTTCCCTAAGACTTTTAGTAATTAAATTAAGGCCTTAATTAATCAAAGTAATTAGTTGGTTTACGCTACCTTTATAAAATTTGCAGGAATTAGTTTTCGTTCTATTTTACTTGTTTGTTTTTCCATTATTACACTCCTTAATTGTTAGATATTGATTTTTCATTGCTTTGGTAACAATCGACGGTTTCTAATTGTTATGTACATGAATTGTTGTTTATCTTGAATTGGCAGGAACTCTGAAATTGACACCTTTTATTTCCATTGTTCAAAAATGACTAACTAGCACTTTTCAATTGTTACTACGTAATAATATCACTTAAATCGACAATCTTCTTGTAATTTACTCAAGTACGGAAGCCGCAAAGAGAAATCTCTTTGCATTAATTTATTTATCTATTGTACCGTTTGTTTTCGAATTATCATCTATACAAATGTATGATTATGCTGATTAAATAAGCATAATAAAAGACTATATTATTGTTTACCTGGGTAGTGATAAATATGGAAGTCTGACCGAGGTGGACGGGGTAACCTCTTCACTGTTGCGTACAGTGGCTCCTCCTATAAGAAAGATAATAATTTTTTCTTGCCGTCAATTCATTCTTATTGTTAGATATTATATGCCATTAGATAATTTTAAAGAAAAAATTGAAACAGAACAAAAATAAATTGTGAAGACGGTATTGATAAAAAAAACATAATCTTTAGATGTTTTACCATTAAAAAAATCTGATATGTTAACATTTGGTTATTTCTATGATTCCTAAGGCGTTTCTTAATCTCTGTAGAATATAAAGAAATAATAATAATAATTATTATTTAAATTTTTTAATTATTACTCCGTCACTGAGATGCATTGGACTCACCTGCTCGCATTCGTTGTTTAATCTTTTCTCCTCTTCCTCCACCGATAGACGAGTGGTGGCATAAGGGGCGGGATAGTACGAAGGTTCCATCTGGGATCCACTCATGGCAGGATTTTTGGTGCACCGCTTCTCCAACTCGGCCATCTGAACAGCTTCGTGAACCCGCAGCTTGCGACAACCATATTCGGAACTCCCTGAAAGACAACATAAGGACTGTAGTCCTGAATACGGGATTCTAGAAAGAATTTGAAGAAAGATGAGATCAAAGAAACACACACACACACACACACAGAAAAATGCATCGAAAATTACCACTATGGGAGCTGCCTGAAGAGTGTCTTCTCCTAACAATAGCACACACCAAGCCAATGACTACCACAACCACAGCCAGAGACACCGCTGTAGGCAAAATAATATTCAAATCTGCGTAGAATGGAATTTCTTCGTTCTTCCTGACGGTAGAAGGAGTTGCTGCTTCTGTAAAACACCATGAATAGTTAAAATATAAAAGTGAAATTTACGATGACTTAGCTGCGCGATTGATTGTTGAGATTTTAAAGCAATTATTTAATGTGTCTCGTGTAATTATTATTGTGCAAATATTGTTGTAGAAAACGTGAATAACCTTATTTCGAAATAACAATTAGTGCAAACCAACTGTAGGCGTCAATAATGCGAGATAAGCTATACTCAATTGAAATTACGCCTCTGCAATATTTTAATAAAAATCTCTCTCACTATAGGTTATAACTAGATGGTATATTAGTACTATCCATTGACTTCCAACGTCCGTTAGTACAACCCATTGACACGATCTTCTTCAAAGTTCCTTTAGGCTTGCAATACTCGATCTCATTCTATAAAATGGAAATTATTTACCACCTACACTTTCACAAATATCCATCCATGCCCAGAGTGTTGGAATATTTTAAATTTTCAACTTGAGTGCAATTAAATCACATCCAAAGAGAATTATGCTTTTCTTTTAATTTTGGAGTTTAAATATTGTTTATCTGAACAGTTTCTTTAAAATCTCTTGCTTTCATTAATGCTTGGTTGTAATGCGTTTAATGTATATATTATTGAAATTAAAATTAATGTATTATACTAAACTTAATTTTTTTTACAAAAATTCTTTAATAAAATAAAATAAAATAGAAACTGAATGTATTAATGTAAAAAATCAAAATTAATTAGAAACTAATCAAAACAAATAAAATACGAAAAATGAAGACCCTTTTTAGTAATAATCTATTACTATGCATTTACTTTTATTAAATTTGGCATCATATAATTTATTTACATAAAAATCGTTATAAAAAAAACGAATTTTAAAGGTCCAAAATTCCCATACAAACCTGACCCACCCCCAAGAGAAAGAGTATAAAAGTTGTATTCCGCTTCTGTCGTTCCAGCTTCGTTATGAGCGGTGATTTGGAGCTGATACCACGACCCGGGAATCAGGTTTCCGATGTGAGCCTCGTGTTTTTCTCCTGGGCTGTCATGTGACACCGACAACCACGTCTTTTCGCGTTGCAGTTTGTAACGAATCGTAAATAAATTGATGGGACATCCCCCGTTGTGCCAGGAATCGAGGTTTAGAATCACAGACGTGGTGTTGATGACCATCAATGACTGTTTGTCGGGAGCGATCGGTGCTATAAAAAAGTAAGAGAAATACAGCTCAAAGCGTCGATTTAATAAATATAAATAAATGATTAAATAAATAATTTACAAAATATTGTGACCTACTCACCCATTCCGTCGGTTTTTGCCGTGACTGTTTCGCTAGGATCACCTCGTCCTACAGTATTGTATCCGACAACATAAAACTGGTGTCGAGATCCACATCTCAAGGGACTTAAGGTGTAAGCAGATACAGGAGAGCTGAAGTTTACTTCCCTCCAGTCGTCCATATCTTGCTTATAGTAGAGGAGATAGCCTGCACAAATAAACAGCATTTTACCTTTTTTAAAAGCATGTCTATTACTATAATAGTTTAAATCAGCATGACATTTCTGTGACTCTGTATAATACTATGAACATGATATTGCATATTTTTACATTAACCATTGGAGATCAATATACATTTTCAAAGAAACCGATGGGAAAATATCTAGTTGTCATTTCACTACTTTCACGATTTTAAAAGGTTACCATAAAGAAGATATCTTTGTCATTTATTAAATTTCTTATTTCATAAATTAAATAAAAACATTTTTAAATAAAAAACTTTAGCTAATAACAATCTAATATATAAAATATAATGATAATATAATACACCTTTTTATTTTATACATATAAAATATTTATTTAAGTAAAGTGTTTAATTGAATAATATATATATTTTTTATAATTTTGATTATTATTTTGATTAAATAAAAGGGCATATACGTTATTAAATCATATTGCCTTATGCACGAACTTGTCTTGTTTCCATGGAAGTTCTTCTGTGAAGAACAGAGTAGGTTTCTGATGGCCGGAACCAAAGAGGGGACCCATCCTGTAGCTGAGTTTCAGCATAGCATTTTCTGTCGAAGTCGATGCCGAGTGTTCTGGAGTGATCTATTTATACTCCTCATAATGGAGAAATCTCTGTACCTTCGGACATGTTTATTATCTGAAGGTACTGGGTATTATTATGCATGTGGAAAAGAATGATTTATTTACAGTGGAATATGGATGAAGTCAAGACACAGAAAATATAAATTGATTTATGTAAATAAATTAAGGAACAAAAAGAAAAATCTCGATAACTCGGGGGGGGGGGGGGGGGGGGGGAGTTGAGCCACGGCATAAAACTGCAGGTGTTTGGGAGTGGATTTCATTTCGTGCGTGCAAAATTCTTGGATATGGCTGAAAGACATTTTTTAACAAATGATTTCATGTGGAGAACCATTGTAAGACTAGAGACCGGCCAAAATTAGCCGGAAGTAGCCAGATGGTCTCATGTGAGTCCTTCCGTAGTTTGCAGACTGCGGAATCAATTAACAAAAGTTACAAACATCATCTCATAGATACAACGAAGGAAGGCCAAGGACTAGAACCGGAGTGGATAGCCGATATCTACGAATATCGCTTGCTGAAACAGGGGTGCTATTCCGAATCAGCTACGATCTCACCTTGCTTCAGCCACCAGAACTATCTGCTTCCACTGTGCGCAGAAGACTTCACGAAGATGGTCTCTATGTTAGACGACAGATAGTCTGCATGACCGTATCCCCACACCACACCACAAGTGAAAACGTTCAAAATGGACTCGGCTCCACGTCAACTGTACCTGTCCAATGGGCGTAAATATTCTTTACAGATGAGCTCGATTCAGTGCACAAAGCAATTCCAGGAGTGCAGTTCTCTGATCTGGAGAGAGAGAGAGTTTGACACTTATGGTGGAGGTAGTGTGATGGTTTGCGGAGGCAGCTCACTGGGTTAATGCATCGACCTGTATGTATCTCCTAGAGGAACCGTGAATGCTGCAACTTATACAAACGAGTGTTGAGCCCACTGTGTTGGTCCCTATGCATGCACGATAGGGGAGACATTTATCTCAGAAGACGATAATGTTCCCCATCGATCGTGCAACAGTATCTTCAAGAAGTGTTTATCGCATGTAGGGACTGGCCAGCCAGGTCTCCTCACCTTGATCCTATCGAGCATGGCTAGGGTGCACTAGGTAAACGTGTTGCTGTTCTCAACGCCCTTCCCAAAACTTTGAGGGATATAGGAGAGTTTTGCAGTGGAAATGATTGTTATTACCAACTGAGATCCTGGACAGAATTAAACACAGTTTTAAACAGTATAAAACATCGTTATGAGCACTGTATTGCTGCGTGGAATGCCCACATTCCTTACTGAAGCACTTTGACAATCTCATTTTAACCTTCATATACTAGTTTGGTACTGAGTTAAATTATTTATTTACAATTTTTGTGTGTTTTATCAACATCTCATACTATATTAATTTTTATTGAACTGCATAAAAATTCATCACACAGTTATCATTATTTTTCTACTTCTTCCTTAATTTATCGAAACCAGTGTAAATTAGAGATTTTCTTCTCAGTCTTCCGATAAATCATTCTAAAGCGTTTACAAAATCATCGAAATCTCAAATTACCTTCCACGTGGTAATCTACACATTGAGATTTATACTAAATTCATTAATTCATTAGAGGCAGATAACAATGATGGTGATCATCCTGTAAAATTTACTTCACTTGAGTGTTGATAAGCATATGCGCGTGTGTGTGTGTGTGTGTGTGTGTGTGTGTGTGTGTGTGTGTGTGTGTGTGTGTGTGTGTGTGTGTGTGTGTGTGTGTGTGTGTGTGTGTGTGTGTGTGTGTGTGTGTGTGTGAAAAACGTCGATTCGAACCTGCATCCAGTTGGCTGGAGAGAGAGAGAAGATAATCTACCATTAGGAGAACCAGTCCTGCTAAAGGATGATGATAAAATACGACTAACTGTGAAAAGAAATAGTTTTCCTATTTTTGAAAAAATTTTAAAGTAACATTTTAAGTAATATATCAAATTCGTCCATCATTATCTGGCTTGTTCTCCAATTAATTTCATATTATGGCAAGTACAAATTAAGCTAAAGATGAATGTGCTTCCTTTAGGCTAAATGTAAGAAAGATATAAGGTTTATTATATAAATCAATATAAGATGTTATTTCCTTTAAAGTAGAGAACTATAGAGAGACTTAGATAAAAGGTAATCCGTACTGCGAAAATAAATAGGGGGGCAGCAGTTTCAGTGAATTCACCATTCATAATGTTTGGTATAACTCTCACTGATACAATGAGAGTTATTAAGAAAAGAAAAAAAAACAACACCGTGGTGTCAGTTAAATCTTTACTGACGCACTGCTTTTTTTGGGGGAGGGGTGGACTGAGCAATTGACTCTTTATCCCTTCGTCTGATGGAAGAAAATCTGTATGGATGGGGTGTTATGAGCTAAAAGCTCTAAGTCATGGCTGGGTAACTGCAATAACCGAGCCTCAGTTAAGCCTTCATTGGCTACTGAATAAGTAAAGCGATCTCTAAAAATTAGGCGAGCCCCCGAACCGCTCTCTACGAGTGGCCGAAAGACCGTCCAACTCAGCGTTGGTTCCACTTAGTGACGAGCACCCCACCACCGCTCATATTCCTGGGAAAAGCATCCACCAACAGGGCCCCTCACGGGCCGCGCAGGAGAACACCCTACCCAGAGACTCTAGATGCTCTCTCTCTCTCTCTTTCTCTCAGGGCAACCCCCCCCCGAAATCTAAGCCCCCCCCTCACCGGGAGCAAAATTTCGGAAGAAACCTAAGAGAGTGAAACTCAACCTCCCAGGGTAACAGCAATGCCGAGCCTCAGTTAAACCTCCATTGGCTATAGTGGTATAGCACTGCCATTCTGTCGGTCGTCTCTGATGCACTGTCCTTATAAGGAGACTGGCTTAAAGGGGCGAAGCAAGAATGCTTTTCATATTTCCCGTTGTCTGAAGAGGACAGTGATGGATAGAGTGTTATTGAGCTATGAAGCTCTGATCATGGCAAGAGGGTAGTAGCAATAGCCTAGCCTCAGATAGAACTTCATTGGCTACAGCATTGCATCCATCACCCTCCCTGGGTACCAATTTTAGTCGCCTCGTACGACATGCATTAGCTACATTGGTGCTATTCTTATCTCGGCAACCACACGGGGCTGATGCACTGTCATTCTAATAAAATTATTATATTTGATAGATATAAGTCATTAATTAAGGTGTTTGGAAGTGACAAGAAATAATTACCATCATACATTTTATTTTAATAATGCCACTCTACATCTTGATTAACCATTTATTTATATGAAAGTTTTTAATTCTTTTAAAAATTTATAAAAATTTAATTGTCAATATAATCTTATAATCAGATTATTAAAAGAAAAACAAATTCATAATAATATTGGTAATTATTTAGTCTAATATGACAATACACCATTTTTTTTATATAAATAAAAATAAATTTTCCTTTTCATTCATTTGCTAATGAAAATAAATCTTCCTCTATATTCATTTGCTAAAATAATAATGTTCAGGGGGGAGCCAGGAAGAGTTAATCGACCGTGAGATGCGGTGATTAATGATTAATACCCTTGGAGGGTAATGGATGGCAATGCTGTAGCCAATGAAGGTCTAACTGAGGCTTGGATATTGCTGTTACCGTCTTGCCATGATCAGAGCTTTAATTTAATAGCTCAATAACACCTTATCCCTACACTGTCCTCTATAGATAACGGGGAAGATGAAAAGCATTCTTGCTTCGGACCTTTAAGCCAGTCCTTATAAGGATAAGGACTAATAATGTTCGTTTCTCTTTATATATATATATATATATATATATATAAAGAGAAATTTATATATATATATATATATATATATATATATATATAAATTTCTCTTTATATATATATATATATATATATATATATATATATATATATATATATATATATATATATATATATATATATATATATATATATATATATATATATATATATATATATATATATATATATATAAAGAGAAATTTAGCATTTCTAGATAATGGACTACAAGTCTGTAAGATTCCCTGACTAAATTGAATAACTGTTGGGATAGGTATGGTAGGAAGGCCAGCAATAACATGACTATGAAAATAGGCAAGAAGCATTGAAAATATCAACTCCATTGTGAATCGAGGACTTATAGAACGTAAAACATTTCGGCTACTTAGGCACGATTGTTAGTGGAGATGGTAAATTAAATATGGAAATAGACAACAGAATCAACAAAGTTTGTATGGTAGGAAGTCAATTGAATACATTTATATGGAATTAGAGAGAAATTAGCTGTATACAAAACAGTGTTCAAACCAATTTTCACTTATGGATCTAAGAGCTGTGTTAGAAGTAAAACATTTGACTAGAGACTGCAGACATGAGTGTCCTGAGAAAGATTAGGGGCATGAACAAATGGCATCAATGGCAATCTCATATTAAAAGCGAGGGTATTAGGAAAGAATTTGACATTGTTAGCATCCAGGAATGCGGTTGGTCACTTAAACAGAATGGGAGAGGAAAGATTAGCAAAGCAAGTGTTCTCTGCCAGTCTGGTAGGAAAAATACCCAGAGGATGACCAAGATATAGGTGAACTGAATATAAAATCTGATAATGTTGGAGTCTTAACAGGTAACAGACTGATTTGGAAGAAAATTGTAGATAGGAAGTTAGTAATGATGTAGTACTATCTTTTATTTTTTTAATATTTTTTCTATTTTTCATGTAGTACTATCATGTGCTGTACATCTCTTGAGGGCTCATGTCAGGGATTTGATGATGATGATGATAGAATAAACTATTCTTTTGAGTTTTTACTATTTTAATGGAAACTGATGTTCATTTATATATTAAAAATAAAACGTTTGCTAAAGCATTTGGCACTATTGATAAAGAAACATGGGTTATTATTAAAAGCTGGGAACTCCTGACAAATATGCGAGAATAATCAAAGAAATGTATAAAAAAAAAGTATTATTGCACAGCAACACAGGATGGTTTGAGATGAGCACAACAGTGATAACGGATTGTGTAATGTCTGTTTAACATAGTTATTGATTGGATTATGAGAAATGTTACAGATGGAAGAAGAGAAATTAGAGGAATTCTATGCGACGTTTAGAAGACCGACAGTATATTAATGAATTTAAGAGCAAATGTAGATACTGATTGAGGAACTGACAAGGAAATAATTCAAAGACAAAACAAAAACAAATAGTGCTTTCAGAAAATTAAATAGTATATGGAAATCATCCAATTATCATAATAAAACCAAAATAATGATCTTTCACTGGCAATGTTCAGTTCGCGTTATTATATGGATAAGATACATGGAATCTGATCAAAAAAGAATAATAAGAAGAAGCTTTCACTTTGGCCCCATTGTATAACAAACGATGATTTATAAACTTACTGAGCGAAAATACTATCACCAGTGAAATTAAAACACGTAGATGGAAATGGATAGGGCACGTACTGGGAATGGACAGCTGAGAGACTCCAAAACCAGCTTTGACATGAATTCCAGAAGGAACAAGGAAAAGGGGAAAGCCTAAAAATGGCAGAGAATGACAGAAACGAAATTAGGAATGGCTGGTCGGGGAAAGCTAGAGAGAAGCAGAATTGGTAGCGCAGGAAGGACAGAAGTGTCTGGAAAAAAAAGTGAATCTCGTCGGTCTTATGTGCCATGACTCACGAAGAGAATTAGTAAGTAATGAAGTTTACTTAGGTTGCGAACCACCTATATCTATCTATCTATCTATCTATCTATCTATCTATCTATCTATCTTGCGCTTGTATTTTTAACATTTCTCACCTGAGATTGGATTATCGTCGGAAAAACTTCTCTCCCATACTAATTTCACACCGGTAGACATCGTGGAGTTTATCTTTAATATTAATGGTCCTGGGGGATCTGCGAATAAACACGGAAATTATAATATTTATTAATTGTTTTGTATTTGCATTGATGCATTATATTCTTATTGTATTAAATATGAATGTTGAAAAAGTTACTGGGCTTTCCTGCATACCTTATGACATATACAGGGATGCGCGCTTTACAGGGGATTTCTAATTTTATTTTCTAGTTTCTAGGCTACCATATATTGTTATGGTAGCCTTATTTTATATAAGAATAATGCACTATTCTCCTATAAAAAGAGTTTAATATAATAGCGGAGAACTAAAGTATCAAAATCATTGTCCATACACTCTACCATTCTCCATCGTCTGGACCGTGACTTCGTCAGATGGCGGACCAGCACCTTTACTGTTAAATGCTTGCACGACGACGGTATATTTAGTGAAACGTTGTAGATTAGTCAAGAAGCATTCTTTCACTTGCTCTTCATCTTTAACATCCAATGTCTTGTACACATAACTATCAAATGAGCCGTACGTTTTGTATCCAACGTAATATCCTTTCAGGGCTCCAAAGAGAAGATCTTTCCTGGGTGGCTGGAAATATCAGAAAAGAAATTGGAAATCTATAAGAATAAATAAAAAATTCGTAATTTTTTTCTTATTAAAAGTTATTAACAGGTTCTGCTTTGAGTCAACATTGATAGAAGTATTGTGTTTACAAGGATTATATTAGATCGATACCAACCTTCCATACTACTTTTACAGATTGGGATCCATTTGGAATTGCCTTCACTTTCTGAGGGGGACCTCCGGGAGCTATTAAAAACAAGACGATCGAAATAAGTTCGTTTGTCGAAATTCGTCTACGTAGCAAAGGATTACTTTTTCTGAAGAAAAGAAAAGACCAAGAAAGTTAATTTTATGCTATTCATTAAGAAAAAAGAAAGAAAGATAAAAAAAACTTTCTTGTTTAATTACAAAAGATGACGCTGGAGTAGGTTTTCAATCAGTGCTTTAGACTCTACGTCTTTTCTAACATTTCATAAGCTTGATAATTTTCTTTTGGACTTTTTTTCTGGCTTTATTAAGAAAAGAAAGATGAAATCTCCAACTTACCTTCTTCGTCTGTTCTGGCATTAATGATCGCTGTTGGAGCACTAGCACCCAAGCTATTAAATGCTAGAACACGGCAGTGATATACTGTGATTGGCTGAAGACGAATTATAGTTGCACTAGTTTCAGATCCTGGTACAGTAATATTAGTCATCTTTGAATGCCACCTTTCTAGAATGCAGAAAAAATAAAAATATTATTTCAGGTAAAGATGTTTTTTTTATCTAGCGCCCTCTAACAATATTTTATGAAAATATTCAAATACCTTTTTTATTTAAACATAATTTTTAAGGAAAAAAGCAGCTTATATGTTATTAGTAGGTTTAATTCCGTATACGGAATTATGTTTCTAGCAATTGATCTTCAAAAGGTATGGGCGAAGAATCTAATTATAATTTGAGTGATACTTCAAATTATTTTCTCACACTGAGCTTTCTAGTGGGAGAAACTTTATTGGATTTTTTCCCCTTTTTACCTTCTTAAAGGAGTTATCTGTTCGAAATTCCACAAATAACCACTACAAATAAATGATTCAATTTATTTTCAAGAAACACACTTTAGCCTCGGATCTGCTAGAGGACTTTTTTTATTGGCATGAGTGGATTAACCACAATTAATGAAAGATTTTTGGAGGACATACAGAGAGACGTGTTGTCAGAAGAAAAAAAAAAGAAGATCCAAGTGTGTCTCTGAATTACAGTTTTTGCCGCCCTTTTAAACTCGTATTCCCCGAGACAAGATGAGTACAATTGGCTGCATTCCCATTAATCTTTCACATTCTATTAATGAAAGTGGAAGACACGCTGTTGGGATAAGACACGGTGCACATTTGTCATCTCCGCTGACATCTAATTAAAAATGAAGACATCTGTTTCCAGAGTAGACAATGAATGTGTACTGAAAGGTCACCATGTAAATGAAGTTCACGCATAAAACACACTTAGGAAAAGTTTTTATAAGAACGAGATGTCAATTCGAGAATTGAATGCTCTTGGTCGTTATAATATGCTTAGTGTTTGGACAATGCAGTTAGTTACAAATTCGAGCCAAAGCAGTAATATTTAAAGTAAAACAATTCTAGAAGGAAGAAAAATAAGAAACAACAAAGGAGAGAGAGAGAGAGGAATATAGCGAAATATATTTTTAAACTATGTCATAACCTACTCTCTATTCAAATACAAGTAAATTTAGAAACTGTATTTAAAAATTCATTAATTACAATTACTAAAGAAGAATCTAAAGCTCTGGTAATTGTTAATTTTTCTGTTAATTATAAATTAACAGAAATAGGTATATTATAATTCCATTTTTATTTTATAGTCGAATGTATAGAAACAGGAAATACATCTTCAAATTTGATGCCAACGGTTGTATGCTAAATACACTCTTTTGTCTTTTTTTTCCGCAATTTTCTACTAACTTTCTATACATTCGACTATAAAATAAGAATAGATTTTTAATATTCCCTATTTCTATCAATTAATATTTACAGATAATAATGTCAATGTCAATGAAATCAGGTCCCATAATCATAAATGGACCTTTGTGTACTCATTTGCAGATCAATCTGGAAATGGCGCAGTCGGAATCCTGGTAAACAACAGAGTCTACAAAAATATTCCATCAATAGAAAGTGTTTCAAAAAGAATAATAGCTATTACAATAAACGCAAACCCCAAAATAACAATTACATGTGCATATGCACCTACAGGAGCAACAGAGGATAAAGACAAAGAAACCTTCTATCAAAACCCTAGCCGACTACATTATCAAAATATCTGCACACAATATGCACATAGTTGGAGTGGACTTCAGTGCATACATCGGAAAAGATGTAGCTGTAAACACAAAACAAATAGGACAATATACCTACCATGACTCAACCAATGGAAACGGCCATCTTCTTGTGGACTTTTGCAATTCTCAGAACTTGATATCTCTTCAATCAAAATGCCGAAATAAATCAGAATGAAAATGGACCTGACAACATCCCAGTGGAACTAAGGCTCAAATTGATCATATCTTAATAAATGGCAAATGGGTGAGGTCAGACCAAAACTGTAGAGCATACAACAGCAAAGAATTGAATTCTGATCACAGAATTATAAGTGCACGATTAAAGCTACTACTAAGAGCATCTAAATGACAGAAAAATCGCCTCAGATACAATTGGGAAGAATTAAATTACTCTAACAAGGCAAATCAATTCCAGCAACTCACAAAGTACAACGATTCACAAACAGTATCAAATGATAACGCAGACAACATATTTAAAGTAATAGCTAGCGTCATTCATCAAGGAGCCTCTCAAACATTTCTTCAATCAAACGCAAAACGTGTTGATAAAGACTGGATAACCAAAGAAACAAACTCACTGATTGACAAGCGGGAAAAAAACGCAAAGTAAAAACCAAAGATTCCCTTCAATATAAAAATGAACTAAAGCAATTAAACACAGAAGTATATGAAGCTCTCTCAAAAGATAAAGAAGTTTACATCCGGAACGTCTGTCAAGAGCTCGAAAACTGTCAAAAATTGCACAAAACAAGAGAAACAAAATGGCGAAGTCCCTCAGCACAGCAGAAAGAAAACCCAGAGTATTGAGAATCAAGAAAAAAGATGGAACCTCGTTTGAAAACAAGACCGAATAACTTACTTAATGAATGGAAGGCACACTTCCAAACTCTTCTTCCAACCCCAAACATTTATTTCATCTCGAAAACCATAGTATCGGAAACGCTTAGCATCAACTGCGACGATTTCACCACCATGCAGGAGTTCACAATGGTCCTTGAACAACAAAAAGCAAGAAAATCACCAGGAACAGATGGCATTATAGTTGAGAATTTAAAGCACTTCTCTGCAGACATCAAAGAATAACTTCTACACATATATAACTTTATACTTTCCTCTGGGAAAGTTCCTGAAAATAGTGGAAAGAGGTAGCCTGAACAAACCTATAGAATGATATTAAATAGAATTGAACCACGTATAACTCCATTACTTCGTACAAACCAGGCTGGATTCCTCAAAACACGTGGTACTCTAGAACACATTCACTGCATCAGAAGACTAATAGAAGGTTCAAAGGACAAGAATCTACTATTGCTTTTGAACTTTATTGACTTAAATAAAGCATTTGATTCCTTTGACAAGGAATGACTATGAGAAACACTCAAACTTTATGGCATTCTACCTAAACTTATCAGGGAAATCAAGGCCTGTGGTGATGGGGAAACTGTCTGTTTTGTCTCCGTTAACTAGTATTGTGGCTTGATATCCCTGGTAGGGTGCCTTGATTGCCCTGATAAGAGATACTCTGGCCCCATATCTCTTCATCACAGTGATTGACTATATTTTTAAATTAATGCAAGTTAAATATGGAATCCTTATCAAAGACCCATATATACAGATGCACTTTGAAGACCTGAGCTTTGCAGATGATATAGTTCCCATTGACTCCAACATTACAGATGCCCAAAACCACTCTAGCAGAAATATTTGGACTAAAAATAAACTCCCAAAAAACAAAGATATTAAAACATCAGATAGATGGGCACATCTATATAAATCAAAATTATCACCTTGAAGAAGTAGAGGACGGTGTATACCTTGAATCACACATCTCAGACTCATTAACGGACATTAAAAGAAGAAAACAGAAAGCACCACAGTTCCACAGAAGTCTTAATAAAGTATGGAAGTCGAGCCTCATCTCAAAGGAGACGAAGATTCGTCTTTACAAGTGCACCATCCAGTCTATCTCTCTGTACGGCTCCCAGACCTGGAAGATCTCAACAAAAGCGGCATCCAATATTATAAATAGCTTTGGAACTACTTATCTAAGAAATATCCTGGATTACTCCTGGGAATACCGTATTCCTAGCTCTATTATATTAGATGAAACCCATCAAGATCCTCTAGTCAGCACTGCTCAAAGAAACCAAATAAAATGGCTCGGCCACGAACTCAGACATCCATCCTCTGTAGCCTTTGATGCTCTGGTCCTCTACACCCCTACGAATGGAAAAAGAAAAAGCAGCAGACCCCGAACTCCATATTGGAAATACATTAGCAATATTCTCCCCGACAGAGAAGCCTGGTTTTCCTTCACGTCATAATAACCTCCAAGTCCTATCTTAGTGTACACAGACTACTTATTTGTTTTGATTGGTTTCCCTAGTTATAATTGTAAAAGTATAAATAAATGATGATGAGCAACCCACAATTTTCGCGTTTTGAAATTAAAAAAAAGGGCATTAAAGTCCTTATAAGGACTGGCTTAAAGGGTCGAAGCAAGAATGCTTTTCATCTTCCCCGTTACATCTGTAGAGGACAGTGTAGCGATGGG
This sequence comes from Typopeltis vanoorti, assembly GCF_054136105.1. Classification (NCBI taxonomy): domain Eukaryota; kingdom Metazoa; phylum Arthropoda; class Arachnida; order Uropygi; family Thelyphonidae; genus Typopeltis; species Typopeltis vanoorti. Next base: position 153,898,745 of record NC_143553.1, on the reverse strand, counting down.
AGTTATTGAGATATTAAAGCTCTGATCATGGCAGGAGGGTAACAGCAATAGCCGAGCCTCAGTTAGAACTTCATTAGCTACAGCATTGCCATATTTAAAGGTAAAGCCAACTCTAAAAATTCGGACGATCCTTAGGCCACTCAATCGTGGGCGAAAGACCGTCCATCTCAGTGTTGGCTCCACTCAGTGATGGCCTTCCACCCACACACACCACCACCACCGAGCAGAACCGCTCATATTCCGAAGAAAAGCATTCACCGACAAAGCCCCCTCAGCGGGCCGTGCCATTAAAATGGTGAATGTTGAATATTAAACAAAAATCAATATTTGTAAGAAAATTTATTCATATATTTGATTTAGTTTTTTTTTATCTTTTCTTTCGTTTTCATAAGATTTTAATTTTAAATTCCTCTTCCATTGCTAAGTGTCTATCATGTTAAGATTGTTACGGTCAAGGACTATGACTTTATTTTCGTCAAGTTGAATGGGGTTTGTTTTGAATTACACCAAAGCTATTAATACGCTACGATATAGTAACATTAAGATTGTTAATTGTGTGTATTCTTTTGGTAGATTCACCCTGCTTTTTCATAATGAGATATTTTCTCTATACTCTATAAAACCATCATCTTTTTTAATTGAGGCCTGAAGTCGCTTGAAAAAAAAAGTTATGTTTGGTCACCAGAGCAGAATTTCCAGATCATAAAACCTAACCCAACCCAGAAAACCTATGATACATCCTATTGTATCATACTGTTGCCCTTTGAAATTGCGTTTGTATATTTATTTTTACTTACTTTATCTTAATTATATATCTTATTTCGCACTTTAATTTTATATTATTTTAAAGTTAAGTGCTAGTGCGGATTATCTTTTGATATCGCGCGCGCGTGTATGTGTGTGTGTGTGTGTGTGTGTGTGTGTAGGGCGACATTTTCGTTCGTTACTCTGTAATTTTTTACTCATGTTCGCAACATTCCTAGAAATAATTGTACAGCTTTTGGTAGAAATCGATTCCCGAGAAGTATCTAAAAATCAATATGGTTTTTTCACCGTTTTCTTGACTGTAATTGAATCTTGCCCAAGCTATCAACTTATTTTCATTTTTTTCTAGACTTTTTTGCTGTTGTAGAAATAAAAATCAGAATAAGTATTCTGCTCACACAGAACTGAAGTAGTTTAATAGCTTCTGAGATATTTCAGTTAAATGTTGTTGTTGTTTTTTTTAATTTCGGCCAAGTTCCAAAATAAAATGTTATTCTGATTATAAACATCGCTCATGTTATTAAACACGATAACTGTTCTGGTTAAAATTATAACAATTAAAATTATTCAGCCATTTTAGTAGTGTTTAATATTGTAAGTTTAGTAAGGAATGTATTTTACTATTCTGTTTATCATTCTTTTCTGGATAATAATAATAATAATAATAATAATACATGCTCGCAATACTACTGATGATTTATGCATCTTTTATCATCCTCATCCTATCAGGAACATTATCTGCTTTACGATAGTATGAGTAGGATAAAAACGGACCGTAATCTTACCTAAAGCCTGATTTACCATCAAACCACTGTCCTGTGCCTCCTTCAATTCTAATTGCGAATCTCAACTAAACTACTGCATAGGCTATGTGTGTGTATTGGTATAAGGTGCCATTTATATCGTGCCGATGTACGGTTTTGTTAATTTTTTTTTGGTGCCTTTCTGGATGCCGTGGGAGTAGCATAGCTTATTTGAATCAGCTGTTAAATGTTAGTTTCCTAATGCACTGCTAACTATGTCAATCGATTTATAGATATTCTTTCCTTTAGTTTTTCCGGAAAGTTTGTCTTCAAATACTTGTTTGATAATTTGTTACCCCCCCCCATTCTATTTAAGTGACCATACTACCTGGGATTATCTTCATTTTTAATGTGATTCTAACATTGATGAAATTTGTTTACGCCCATAATTTTTTTCAGAACTTTCATGGTCAATCTAGCCTTTGATCATCTGCTTTATTTCTAACCACACTCTCAGATTCATAAAAAACTGGTTTGAACACTGTTTTATGCACTGGTAGTTTAATGTTTGAAGAATGTCTCTCTTATTTCAGATAAATTTATTCAATATAAATACATAAACGACAACAAAATATGCTTATTCTGTTATCGTTTTCTAAATTGCCCATCTTCACTAAAAGTTGTACCTAAATAGCTGAAATATCTATCTCAGTTATTTAGATACAACAAATATCTATGAAATATGGGTTCATTGCTTCGAATTCAGTCGATGTTTTAAGTAATTAATTGAAAAACATGATAATGAAACATACACTAAGGCATCAAGGAAAATGAACAAAACCCGTAAATCTGCACGATATAAATGGAATTTTATTCCAATACGCACATTGCATATGCAGTACTTTAGTTGAGATTCGTAATCAGGCTTTAGGTAAGATTTTAGTTCACCGTTTTTATAATCTATATGGACTACATCAGTTACAAAAATATAATAATTATAATAATATTTTTGTTACTGATAGCAGATATAAATCTGGTCTTTACTTCTATGAGGACGACCTCCAGGGAGTCCAAAGATTCATCGAGGGAGGGCACTTACTCTACAACTCACTTCTCTAGCACTAACTCAATCCATTAACTACACCAACGCCACCTACTGCCCACCCCTATATTTCCACAGACAATCACAAACATCCATGCCAACGGCGGAATTCGAACCCGCAGCCTTTTGGGTGGAGAGAGGATACGCTAACCACTCGGCCAACCAATTATCCTCTTTAATAAATCTCTTATAGTCTTCGAGAGTCCTTAGCCAAATCAAATAATTCTTGATTTTTCTTATACATCTATCTTGGAACTAAATTCTAGTGCTGTAATCCTTATATGACCTAGATTTACCTTGTTCTTCACCTGGTGATTATTCCCTTCAACAGTTATTCTTATCCTCAAGGATATTTGTGTAATCTTTTCCGAATCATTCAGCATGGATGTTCCTCTGCAATTCTCAAATGCTCTTTTATGTCTCTCTTTATGAAGGGGTGGTATAAGAGCCCTACTCCAATCATCTGGGATTCGAATATTAAGATTAAGATTAGTCTCTTAAACTTGAGACTAAGATGTATGGATTCCGCGGTGCAGCCATTACATACGTTGTATCACAATATTTCAGCAATTCACATCCATATCTCCTCAAGTTTCCTTTGCACATTTCAGATTTCCGATAACTTTTTCTATCTGTTTTCTATCTATATAAATATTGATCACAAATCTATTGTAGTGCGGAGTGTATGTAATGTTCCATAATGCAGTCACCAGGAGAAGATGAAAGATATTTTAGATCGTTTAGAAAGAGAATAATCTTTATAAGGGCTTCGACTAATGGGGAGAATTGGTTATTCGAAAATGGCAGTGATTTTTTTCAGAAAATTCCTCAAATTTTTCATCCACAAAATGAACAATCAAGGCGGCAGAGCACACGCGATTTACACACATTAATCATAGCTTTCGTTGCTTAAGCAATCATTCAACCAATATACAATCATTTGATTTCATTTCTCCTAACATTAGCACTATGAGTGGAGCAAAGTTTAATCCAGGAATCCTAGAGTACGAACATGTAACTTTTCTTTCTAGTCACTTCAGGCATTCAGCAAGTGGAGCTTAGTCTCATACTCTGCAATGAAATTCACCTCTGGATCATCCAAGACATTTACCAACACCAATGCTTTAGTGAGACCCCAAACAACAGACACAGAGAGACGGTATCGACCTGACCAATCAGGCTTACTCTTTACTTCTGATATCCAGCATATCTTGGTTTTTTTTATCTCTGATTTTTAGTCTCTGAATCAATTTATAGGCTTTTAGTGACTTCCAAAATAGTTGATCACCACCTTTCAAATCGATGGCATCAAACATTTAGGAAGATTTTTAATATAACAACCAAAACGTGGGCACAGTATTCTAAATTTGGATGGATTCCAGAAATAAAATTAATCAAATCAATATTAATTAAGTAATATTTATTAGTATTAGGATCTGTATATAATACTCATATAATTATGAAAGGTTTAATATTAATAAAATTGATATTTTCACAATAAATTTCAAATGTATTGAAACTAACATTTAAAAAGGACAAATACATATTTTTAATTAAATTTTAAATTTATTAATACTAAATCATTCATAATTATAATAGTGTTTATGCATAAATTAATACTAATATTATTATTAATGTTTAATTTAAATATTTATTGTACATACTGTAAACTTTTTATTAATTGTAATCACGAAACCCAACTAGGTTTAGAATACTGTTGTCACGTTTGAACTGCATCAAAAAGTTCTTTTGTTATTAAAAACATGACGCTATTTTTTAATAGATGACCCCCCTTCTCACAAACGCATTTCATTTCGGTTTTCACAGACCTATTTCTGCCTTATGCCTTTAATTTTCTTGTTTTTATGCACACAGTTCTAATGGCTTCCATTCTTTTTTAATTATTATTTCCTTTGAGCTTGTATACTTATGAGTAGATGCTGGCCAAAAGCTTAATACAAATATATAATTTCGTTTATCATTCATGAAAATATATTGAAGGATAATCAAACTATGTCAGAATAAAAGAATAAAACGCTAATTAAAACAACAATATTTTAATTTGTCATAGAAAAGTTTAATAGATGACACTTCTATAATTATTATACTCTAAAGATCAGAAATGACAAATTTCTTCTTTTAAAAATACTCTTATAGGAAGCTCAGCCAACGTAAGTACAATATTTTCTTAAGCAGTTAACAGAAACCCAGTTTCATCTAATTAGCCATTCCCGAATGGAAAATCCAAAAACAAGTGCTTCGTGCATCACCTTCGAAACCATAGTCATTGGAGATGAAAAAGATAAGTCTTGTGCAGCGACATAAAGATAATTAAAGAAATCGACGATGAATTAATGAACTTGTGTGTGAAAGATAAGAATGAAGTGGCAGCGTAACTGCACCGCTAACTAAGGAAAGAAACGTGAAGATGGATAGATTAAGTTGAAAGGGCGAAGAAAATAAAAAAGCGTTAATTAACCAATGTTTAGAGTTAGATGTGAAGAGTAAGTTCCGACTTAGAACCTAATGTTGGAAAATATAAACTTTAATCCCTCGTTAGATAATAGGAACCACTTCAGTTAAGAGAAAAATATTATATTATAATATAAATATTATAATATATCTTATACAGTTGAGGATTACTAACTACAAAGTTGTTGAACGAAAAATATTATTTAGTAACTTACAGCAGCATGTTAAAGGATCTATAACATATAAACCTTATAAGGACTGGCTTAAAGGGGCGAAGCAAGAATGCTTTTCATCTTCCCCGTTATCTGTAGAGGACAGTGCAGGAATAAGGTGTTATTGAGCTATTAAAGCTCTGATCATGGCTGGAGGGTAACAGCAATAGCCAAGCCTCAGTTAGAACTTCATTGACTACAGCATTACCCTCCAAGAGTATTAATCACCGCATCTCACGGTAGATTATTTCACACTCCCGAATCCTGAATATTTCACCGCATCTCACGGTAGATTATTTCACACTCCCGAATCCTGAATATTAAGCCTTATCCTTATATATATATAAGGATAAGGACTGGCTTAAAGGGGAGAAGCAAGAATGCTTTTCATCTTCCCCGTTATCTGTAGAGGACAGTGTAGGGATAAAGTGTTATTTTATTGAGCTATTAAAGCTCTGATCATGGCAGGAGGGTAACAGCAATAGCCAAGCCTCAGTTAGAACTTAATTTGGCTACAGCATTGCTATCCATTACTCTCCAAGGGTCTGCTCCATCATTACTTAAGCCTTATCCTTATTAAGCCCATCAATCTAGTACACTATATCTTAACTTATATAAAAATGTTTATGGTGTGTTAGTATTTTCATGTTGTTTAAGGTTAAATGCGAAAAATATATTCCAAATTAAAACTTTATATTTGGAAATACAAATTTTAATCCCTTATTTAATCAATAGTTCTTATACTGTTCGCGAAAAAGATTATGTGGGTCGCAGTCAACATTGATAAATATGAATAAATTAAATATTTAAAATGTTGAAATATTATACACGTGTAGGACACCTTTCGTTCTACCTTTTCTAACATTCGTTTTTTATCTGCATAGGTAAAGTTTGTAAACTACAAAAATGTAATATTATTATATTAGATATAATTAAGTGTGTATGCATTTTTGTAATAAATATATTCATTATTTCTATTTATTTAAATTTTATTTTATTTAAAACAGCTCAAACACTGACACTAGAGTATAAACAACCTAACTTAACTTGACCACTACTGCCAAGAGCGGCTAATGATTTTGTCTTATGGAAAGAGATCGTGGATTTAAAAAAAAAAAAAAAGTTTAAAAACCTGTGCATTAGATTATAGTATCCACTAGGATTAAAAGGAAAAAAAAAACATTTAAACACTTAATGTTGAACGAAACAAGTGACACGTTATTTAGTGTATGTATATTTTAACATACATTTACTAAAAACAAAAACAAGAAAAAAAAAACCCTATAAAATATTTGAAAGCTTATATAAAAAGATTTATGGTGTTGGAATATTTTAATAAGTATTAATTTACAACTAAACTTTTTCAAACTCTTATTTTACTTGAAAGAAATATTTTAAATATTTCAATATTTTATTTATTTTATCTCTTTGTAAGAAACAAAAATCTGTAGAACTGCATTAAATCTGGTCTAGTGACAATGAAGAAGAGTCCTTTATTACCAGTCTTCCTTTAGCAGACACATCAATATATCTTCCAAACCCAAAGCCAACAGCTAATGACTTTGCCGCCTTGTCTTTAACATTAGTTAAGTAATTAGCCTTCATTGATTGTTGACAGTAATGATTTTTCCACTGCAACTAATTGCACTAAAATGTAAGGTTAATGATGTCTGGCCTATGTGATTTGGACATTACACCGTCCTGAAAAGGAAATTAATTTCTTTTTATAAAGATATAACATCTTATTGGAACTGTATTAATGTTCGTTTACCCGACTTCTTCCCAATGGAGAAAATAATTTATTGTCGATTTCCTTCAGAAATAAAAAAATACAAACATTGCCTTCGTTAGCCAAATTAGGCTTTGCTTTTGAGGAATATCAACTGAGTTCAATGAAGAACGAAATAAAGAAAAAGAAATTAATTAAAAAAAGGAAAGAAAGCCAATATTTATTGCTGAAGTAAAGAAAGCTATATATACCTGTCCCTATTTAATTACACGTCTTGTTCCATTTGATGAAGCTTTATTGAAGTATTTATAAAATGTGATCAAAGCGACCTCTGTGAATGAATCATCGCATATTTTAACGTAAGGCATTAATTTATTATTTTTTAAGGCATAATTATTTTAAGATCTATTGGACAAAGTTTACTTTTCGCAATATTTCGCTTCTACCACTTCTCACTAAATTACAAAAATTAAAAATATCCTTTCGACAGACCATGTAATTAAGCGTTCATGGTTTTAATTATAACAAAAGTATTTTAATGACACAATTATTCAATTACTTGAGTGAAAAGGATGGATTGTGTGTTACTGCTGCTGCTTACATGATTTGTTAAAAGTTTATCCACCATCAAACAAATAATTCAATAGATAAATTCAAATGAATTTAAGTATACAAAACAAAGAAAAGTATCTGATATTTTCTTAAGTGTTTAAATTTTCCAAACAGTTCTGAATATGCGTAGTCATATAATTAAATATGTACATATATATTTTTGCAGTGTTTCGATGTCTAAGGAATGCAACAAAGGCGGGGACTCTCTGATGACAATTAACCAAGATGTATTGATTGAACTGGGATGGATATCTTGTTAGAAGAATTCCTTACACTGCTGGTTAAGCCAAACATGTACCGTCTGCTACACATCATGGATGGACTAGAAATACTGTCTTTTAATGTAACAGTTCCGATCGTTGGACTGCGACACGACATTGACCAATTGTACCTGCTAACCTGTCAAGCTATGAGATGAATCACCCTCAGAATCACTGCGTTGAACTATTCTTTAAGAGAGAGAGACAAATGTACGGAAGAAGTATGAGAGGTGTGACTGTACTGGAGGATATTGAAATACCCGTTAACTCATTTAGTGATTCTTCTGTTGATTACTTTTTTTTTGTTAATTTGGAGCTGTGATTCCTTGGACATTTATTCCAGACGTCGGTACGATTTCCTGTATTCACATACAACTGATGGAAATTGCAGTATGAGTTCTTTGCAATGAAAAAAGTAAGCATAAAGCTTTCGTGTGAAATGGGAGGGGAGAGTATTTGCACTGCTTGATGGACATCTTTCATTCTGGTTCATAATGAATACCACGTTGTGTTACTAGCCATTAGATTCAGGATACCATCATCAGTTGAGTAAATATCATGAAAAGCTTCAGGATAATCCCAAATCGCACTTCATGAAAACTCCGAACATTATGTTACATAAAATATCCAGAAAAACAGATCCGTAAACATACCACGAAGTAGTAATCCAGTCTAATGAGCTAAGGAATAAGAAAGTTGTTAACATTCTTGTTGCCAGATCTCCAGTAAATCTGCCATAAATAAACTTGCAGTCTGATCAGGTAGCATATGAATCCAAGAGATTGTCCCTAAGGAGCGAAGACGTCATTTCCTAGACTGTGCTTCTCTTATGGAATGTTTCAGAAACTTTGTTTAATTTATGAGATTTTTATAGGAACCTTAAGAATTATAAACTTCGTCCAAGAACCTATCAGAAATTCTCCAAGGATGGTAGACATATTTTATTTTCTAGCATCAGTGAAAAAACTCATAATAACTTTTTATTCCAGATTAATGATTAGATTCAAATGATCGGAAATTCCTTTGGAAAAAACCGCTTAGAGATACAGGTAAAAAACAATTCCCTCATCAGAATATTTTTCACTTTTATTATACTTTTCGCATGCAATGTTTGGAGCGTGCTAAATTTTCAAATACTTGAAGTTTCTTATAATGGATAAATAAAAAAGGACGAATAAAAAGCAAAAGAAAAAGAACGGATATTACTAAACTGAAAAAGAATAAGAGGATGTTATTCCACTAATTTTATTATTTTGAAGTGTTTTGGATTTTAGAAAAGCCTGAGGAGGGGGGGGTATTACGAGGCACAGATTTAAAATACATCCACGCAGACAACAAATATTCATCCTGTAGTATTGTAAGAAAATTCGAATTATAGAGCGAAAAAGAAAGGGAAGAAATATACAGAAGGGTCTGTCCTTTAATACCACATTTATCCTTTGGTTCAATTACTCGACAAACTTTTGTAGGACGTTTCAGCTGAAGGTAAAGCTATCTCCGGTCTGATATGATAACAGAAAGGTTTTCTCCAAAAAGTTAGCTTTCCATCCTGCTAAACAAATAACAAAAAAACACAGAGGGGTGGGGTATGCATGTTGCAGTAATGACAAAATACATCCAAAAATGAAAGACACAAAAGCTTAATTAATAAGGCATTAGGAAGATTTTTCCCTGATAGGGGTTGCAATTTTAAAGGATAACTATGAAGTGAATCCCCATCAGTGATATTTGTATAATTTCTCATACAGTCCCTGAAGAACAATTAAATTGTTAAAATTACAAAATTTGAAGAATGAATACGTACCTCCATCTTCTTTGTATTGTACCACGTATTGAGTAATAGGACTGTTCCCACTGTACGGTGCTGTCCATTGAACTTTAAGGCTCCTACTGGATATATCTGCTATTCTAACATCTTGTGGACTGTCCGGAGGTTCTAGAAAAATATCAAAGATTAAAGAGAACGTTTTGTTGCTATTATTATATTCATTTAACTTTCATTAAATGCTTAGAAATGCCAAGCGTTCCATTTTGACTAAATCAGAGAAATGCTCATGCGCAGTGCAGTGTAGTAAATTTTAATACAACAGGTAATCTGAAATCACCTTGCATAATTAACTGTAGGTTGGTATCGTCACGTCCAAATGCATTTGATGCCATACATGTGAAAAGAGCCGAATCCCTTCTGTCGGCACGATGAATAACGATCTCAGAAGTAACTCCCTTCGACAAAACTGTCTCCAGCAGCTCATATCTGAAGAGGAAAATATTCATTAGTCATCGTATGACATTATTGACGTATTGCACCATAGCATGACATTCATATAGTCATGCTATGGTGCAATTGTATTAAAGCAGGGTTATGAACTTTTTGTTTACAAGACTTCTTCCAAATAAAGAAACTGTATTTGAAAAAAAATCATATATATATATATATATATATATATATATATATATATATATATATATATATATATATATATATATATATATATATATATATATATGTTATTGCTTTCGTAATCATGCATGTGAGCTACGAAATAGAAGCTCACGCAAGTGAAAGCGTTCAAATTTGCATATAAGTTGACTGTATATTATTAGTAAGCTACTCCATGACGCACAAGTTAATTTTGCATATTTTAAATTTTGCACATTTTATTAGTAAATGACGCACAAGTTAATTTTGCATGCATTTTAAAACGTATATTTTTAAACAAAAAACTTCCTTAGCAGGAGTGGCTTAAAGGGGCGAAGCAAGAATGCTTTTCATCTTCCCCGTTATCTGTAGAGGACAATGTAGGGATAAGGAGTTATTGAGCTATGAAAGCTCTGATCATGGCAGGAGGGTAACAGCAATAACCGAGCCTCAGTTAGAACTTAATTGGCTACAGCATTGCCTTCCATTACCCTCCAAGGGTATTAATCACCGCATCTCACGGTCGATTTAACAAAAAACTTTTTAAAGTCCTTATAAGGACTGGCTTAAAGGGGCGAAGCAAGAATGCTTTTCATATTCCCCGTTATCTGCAGAGAACAGGGATAAGGTTATTGAGCTATTAAAGCTCTGATCATGGCAGGAGGGTAACAGCAATAGCCGAGCCTCAGTTAGAACTTCACTGGCTACACCATTGCTATCCATTACCCTCCAAAGGTATTGGATTGAATCTTCAGCCATCTATATATAGATGGCTGAAGATTCAATGTATATATACAATGTATCTATACAACGTATATGTATATATACAATGTATATACATTGTATATATACAAATGTATATATACATTTGTATATATACAAATGTATATATACAATTTGTATATATACAAATGTATATATACAAATATATATATACATTTGTATATATACAATTTGTATATATACAAATGTATATATACATTTGTATATATACAATGTATATACAATCAACAAAAAACTTGACCATTGACCATTGACGTTACTGACAGGATGGGTGAAGCACAAGTGCTTTTCATATTCCCCTTTATCTGTAATGAGAGTTATTTGGGAATGGGAGATTTGTGAGCAATTAAGCTCGCCCTCTGAGGGCAGTAGTGTTAGCTAGGATCAGTTGAGAGAAGAATAGCCTTCGGTCTTTTGTGTTTGTAGTAATCAGTCTCATTGTAATTGACAGCTTGCACGATTAATGGGTTTGAATGTGAACTTGACTTCATGAAGAATTTTTCTGCAAGATCACGAAGAAGAGAGGAGATGTATGGAGTGCCGGTTTCTCGGTGAATTTGTGAATTTCTGATGAACCACGGTGCATCCAGGATCATCCTAGGGCATTTGTTTTGGATTCTCTGTAATTTTGAAATGTTTGATCTTGAAGTGTGTACAAAAAACTTATTTAGTCCTTATAAGGACTGGCTTAAAGGGGCGAAGCAATATTGCTTTTCATATTCCCCGTTGTTTGTAGAGGACAGTGTAAGGAGAAGGTGTTATTGAGCTATAAATAAAGCTCTGATCATGGCAAGAGGGTAACAGCAATAGCAGAGCCTCAGTTAGAACTTCATTGGCTACAGCATTGCCATCCATTACCCTCCAAGGGTACCAATTTTAGTCGCCTCGTACGACATGCATTAGCTACATTGGTGCTATTCTTATCCCGGCAACCACACGGGTACACAAAAAACTTAATGTTGCCAATAAAGTTTTATAACTTAATATATAAAAAGCAAAATGGTGTATACACAAATTTTAACTAACTTTAACCAATTACAAGAAATATTTTTTATACTTTTGCTAAATAATTATAACATATAAAAAAAGAAAATGCTTTGTAGCCATTTGAAGTGAGAGCAAACAAAACTCTGAATGCTTCAATTGGTACTCTTAATAATAGTACCAATAACATCGCAGTAATAGCTTTAATATCTTAGATCGAACATAATTACTAAACTAAATGAGACATTCCACATCCTGTTTTTTCTTATTTTTTTTTACAGATGATCTACACTGATGTGCTGGTTCCTAGCACATGCATAATTTTTATTATGTTATCATGATAAAAACATTTATCATGTTTTTCTAGACACAAAAGTTCAGTTTACCAGGAACGTAGCAAATCACTGCAAAACCGTGGCAACTAGTAAAGCATTCAGGCATTGTATAAAACTATGACTGAATGTTTGTATAACAAAATATTGATTAAAAATATAAACCAAATTCCTACATTTCTATTAAGAAAATTTAGTGAACTCTAATTAAGAGATGAAGTGAAATGAATCACGTGATTTTCTAAGATACCTGGCATCAGACTGTGGATCAAATGATTGTTTATCCTTTAACCACACCACGGAGATCGGACGATCACCTAGCGCTTCGCATTTCAATCTGGCATCGTGACCTTTTCGGACTGTTTCTGCACGGAACTTTGTCCTGAAATGTGCTGCGACTGAAAAGAAATTAGTTTATTATTAGAAGAAGAAGAAGAAGAAGAAGAGTGAATTTTAGAAACGCTAGCCTATCGCCACACTTCATTCAAAAGTAAATTAATATAGCTCAAGTTTTAACAAATTTAAATTATTATTTAAATAAAATAATAATTTATTTCAAGTGGCCCTGATAGAAATCTTCATTTTTTTATTTCAGATTGCATCAGTTAAAATTATATTTCGGTGCACTTAAAAGTCTTCGATTTCGAATGAATCTTTTATAACCCCCCCCCCCCTCCTCAAACTCGGATTTTGATGGAAAAAGAGGAATTTCCAAAACTGCATCTTATAAGGCAAACTAGAAGGATCCATTGTTTCATGTTTAATGCCCTGAGCGTTACATTAAATATAACTTTCACTGCATCGTGCATGTGTACAATAAATTGAATATTTTAATATTCGTCTACTGTCAGAAAGTGTAGAGCCGATCTTTTGCATAAGTAAAATATTATATGCTGGTTCAGTTTTTATGTATTCGTGTAAAGCGAGCTATAGTAGCTAGCTGACTACCTACATATGTGTCTGGTGTTCATCTGATGAAACTTAATATTTAAAACTCTAAGGAAAATTGCATAATTTTCTTTAAATTTTTAAATATTTTGTATATAAAACATTTTAATATTAAATATAGCTTAAAATTTATTAAAAGATTTTATTATAATTAAAAGTATTAATTTTTACTTAGATTATTGTAAATGCACCTTTAAGAAAAATATACAATGTAACTTAAGTAAGTATAGTTTACATGTATAACTTCAAAGGTTAAGGGAATCCAATACTCTTGGAGGGTAATGGATGGCAATGCTGTAGCTAATGAAGTTCTAACTGAGGCTCGGCTATTGCTGTTACCCTCCTGCCATGATCAGAGTTTTAATAGCTCAATAACACCTTATCCCTACACTGTCCTCTACAGATAACGGGGAAGATGAAAAGCATTCTGCTTCGCCCCTTTAAGCCAGTCCTTATAAGGACTATAAGGACTATAACTTCAAAAAAAAGTTAAAATAAATTTCTTAATTAATAAAATAAAAATGCTAATTTCCTTGTTCAATATTTTTGCGAAACATTTTTATGTAAAATTTACATAGAAAAGTTTTTGTTGAAATATGAATATTATAAATATTTTCAATCAGATTTCTTTACCTTCCAAACTAAAATAAAAACATGCATCAATGTGAACGCTTAGGATAAATATAGATTATGCCTTTCCCATAAACGAAGTAATATTTTTCTATCATAGATATAAAAGAGCCAGGCTAGGGTCACAGTGGAAGAAAGTTAATTATACTAAAGATAAAACTTTCTAAAATTTCTTGTTTCGATAAAAACTGTATGGATATATATTAAATGTTTAATTTGCCGGCTTGGTTGACCGAGTGGTTAGCGCATCTGTTTTCCAACCAATGGATGTTTGTGATTGTCTTTAGGTGGAAGATAAATTTCATTTCCCCGCTTACTGGAGGCCTGAAGTGGCTTGGAAAAATGCATGTTGAGTCTCTAGAGAAGGTTTTCCTGAGTACAAAATAAATACATCAATAAAAATTTAAAACATACACGGCGGCCATAAATTAACTTTCCCTCTTTGGAGGTATCTGTAGCTAAAACTAATATACGGAATGAGACCACATTTTATATTGAGACTTTCGAAGACATGGGGAGATGAATTCCACAAAAAAAAAAAAAAAAAAAAAAAAAAAAAAAAAAAAAAAAAAATTAGTACTAAAAGTTTCCGGTAGGGGAAATTTCGGCGCTGGCGGAGTCGAAAGCAGTCAAATATTTGCAGTAAACGCAGGTAAAAAGGATTATGCAAATTTTACTGTGCGTACGTGAGAGCAGCGCCACCAATTCACTTAAAAAAGGGATTGGGAACGTTCAGGCAGTTATTCGAATGACTGAAGAATTGTGCTCAAGATGTATCCTACCTTGCCTCAGCGTGCTTCATTCAGCACATTGAAAATCGTGTGTGGTCCAGGGGACCCTGATTCTGATGAATAAAACATTTCCTGTGAATTCAATCACTACATTAATTTCTATCTCTCGCAAGTTGTTGTTTTAGTTTAATTATTATTATTATTATTATCATTGTAACGCGGCACATATCCAGCTGGAATGAGTGACGCGGCTGTCGCTTACGCCGTCGACATGTTATTATTCCATTTCATCTGCCTTTAATGTAATTATCCGCTTGTTTTCGGCTCCGCCAGCGCCAAAATTTAATCTCCCCATGCCTTCAAAAGTAAGTCTCAATATAAAATTTTGTCTCATTCCGTTTTTTTTTTTTTTTTTTGGTTTTAGCTACAGATGCCTCCAAAGGGGGATATGGCCACCCTGTATATAAAATATTAATATAAATTAATATTTTACTAATATGCTATAGGCTTACAACATTTTGGGAGTGGGGGTCACTGAAAATTTGTAGTTTTTGAATTAATAAAGCAATTTCATTGCTTTATTAATTAATTCTCGGTGTATTTAACATAAAAAGAGTAATTTTTATTGTCATTTAATTAATTACTGACTTTTCAAACTATGAAGTTATGCAGATTTTGTTCAAAATTCAAACAAAAACTTCACTTTATAAATAGCCATATATTTTAAACTTCGCTTAATCTTGTAATTAAAAATAATAATAATGCACCTACTTGGGTAAACGAGCAAAATATGTCTACTAGTTTCATTCTTCAAGGACTGGAAAGTGAGATCGATTGATTTTTCCATGCAATTATTTCACAATTAAGCTTCACTTCGCTCAATAAGTATAAAACTAATGATTCCTGGAAGTCATGTTCAAATGTTCTACCATTTATTTAACAAATACAATAAGGAAATAGTCTGTGATAATAGATTATAATGCATACAATATATGAACAAAAGAAAAAAAAATAACGGCAAAATTTCCAAGATGCTGTTCTTTAAAACTTAAGGAGAAAATAAAGAACATTCATGAGAGAGAGAAGATGTAAACAGATGAAAATATGATTTTGCAAAGAAAGAGTAAATGGAAAAGAGATGATACATCGGGGGAATTAAACATAAAATATAATAACAGATAAAGAACATACAAAATGGCCATTCTGGGTGAGATGTAATAATATAGCAATGAGAAGGAAATATAACAAGAAAAGCACAAATAAAGAAAGAAAGGGGAATACACAAACACTCGTTTAGTAAATAACTAGAAGTATTTGTGTCTGGAAAACATTTTTATAGTAGACAATTTTTACTCACCATTTACTGCTACCTTTATCACCTTGCTCAGTCCCTGGCCAATCCCGTTCGATGCTTGACACATATAAAAACCCGCATCCCTGTCGTCGGCATTGAGAATGGATAACGATCCATTCTCGAACACGTGCAACCGAGAATTACTGCTCACAGCTTTGAATTCTGATGGAAGATCACCTGAAAAGAAAACACCGTCATTTACACTCAGATGTCTAACAGGATTTAGAAAGTGTTTACAAGACTTAAATTAGACAAACAGGGAAGAAACTATGTTGAAATCAAGTGGGATGGCAACACTTCGCACTTCAAACGCTTATTTATGAGCTATCATAGGACCTACTGATCCAACACCCAAAAGAAAACAGAACAGAATTCAAATAAAGAGTATGCGGACGGAATAAGAGAGCAGAATTATAAGAAAATAGAAACAAAAATTCACCATAAATATATATTCAGATAGATGGAAATATATACTCAGATAGATGGAAAGAAGGAGGGAGGATAAACCAGAATAAAGGAAAAAGTAGCATCGATCAGAAGATGAAGAGAAACAGAAAACAGAAAAGAGAAAATGATGAAATATATTATAAGAGAGAGACAAATAAACATATAAGAAAGAGAGAAAGAAACATATATTAGAAAATGGTTGAAAAAATTATATGGCGGAGAGAGAGAAGAAACAAATAGTATAGAGAAAAAGTGACAATGGTGTAAAACGAAAGGCAGAGATAGAGAGGATATAAGGAAAAAAAGAGTGACGAATCAACAGGAAGAAAAAAAACAGGTACGATTTTATGTATATTCCACAGACGAAATATTAAAATCTATTTCATTTTGAGTCCTTAGTGGGCAAATCCTTGACTCTCCCCCACCCACGGTATTTCTGAAATTCTACTCCTGAGAATAAAAATAAAAACTTTCTCTTAAGCCTCCAATAAGAACAGTGATGGACTTACACCCTGATAATAAAAATCATCTACAGCCTATCTTTGAAAACATTTATATCTATGGACTATAAATCTAACAGGTGTGATGCTCCATCTAAGCAAGTGGTCAACACGAAGAGCGAAAAAAAGAAAGAAAAAATAGCATAGGAGAGAGAAAGAGAGAGAGAGAGAGAGAGAGAGAGAGGAGAAAACAAAATCAGTTTTCGGTTTTTAAATATTTTAAACACCAAAGAGGAAAGAATATTCAGTAGATTATATCACAGAGTTTTTATTATTTCATTTGGTTTAATCATTAATATCTTCCGTTGTTTTCGAAGGTAGATGGACGTTGCATTCATAACATTGATTTAAATTAGTATTTTGAATGATTTAAAAAAAAAACGAAATAACCTTTCCTAGTAAGCTGAGACACAACTTTGGGCATCCCTCTATTAATCGACGCTAACACTTTTCTTCTCGAAGATCCTGTTATAAGCAGAATGGTAAAAGTTAATTTTATTTATTTTTATTCTTAAATTTGTTACTGCCTCTTCAAGAAAAGAAAAAAAATAGCATTTAAAATTTCTCTCTCTAGGCGGCAGTAACAGGCATTTCTACTGTCCATCGCAATTTCCACTAAATACTTCCTAAACAAGTTTACCTACTTTCAGCGCTACCTAGTGTCACGTCGGTAACTTAATGTTTACTTGAAGGAAAATATGGACGAGTAATCAACGTACCACATTGCCTGTGTCTTATTTTACCGATAACAGGTGGCAATGGCAGCTTAAACGTCTGCTCGCGAGAAATAGCGCTCGCGTTTTTTCATCCCCCTGTCACCGACACTCCAAACAGGCTGTTCTGGAGTCTGACAGCTCCCTTAGCTCTCAGTGGTCATTTACCGCACTTCATCCTTTCTAAGCATCTCTCCGAATAGAGTAAAGAAGAAAAAAAACAGGAAAAGAAAAAAAAAACACCTTTCTCGTAAAAAAGAAATAAAAAACTCCGCGACGTAACCGAAGTCCACTAAAAATGTACTTCTATCCAGCGCAGCTGTAATCACAACCGAAGAGACAGCCTCCTAGCAAACGCACAGAAATAAGAAACCTATGGGCTACCAGCGGGGATTCCAAACAGCTTTCACGTTGACGGACGTATAATAGAAATCGCTATTCGACACATTTTAACGTCAGCACAAGGTATTAACATCATCCAAGAAATGATGCCACAGAAGAGATGCTAGCATCGTCTGAGAGTGCTGTCAGGAAAGAGACCCCAAATGCAATACGAAGCAACTTCGTAGGCTTATCTCCATAGAACCCATTATTCACTTATCTACCAATGAAGTCGTCCACCAACCGCATTCAACCTGAAGCTAATTTATAGTTAATAGAGGAATGAATTCATACTCACACGGAGACGTTTTCGCCAAACTCCTTCATCTATCGCATAGGAATCATTTATAGGTCATGTAACAATTAATGTTTTCGACTATCGAATTGGCGAAATCAACGGAGAACTATAATTATGTAATATACAGGCTTTACTGTTACTTCTTCCTATTCTGTTTCCAAGTAGAAGCTTACAGTCCACAATTAATTCTGTTAATTAGTCTTAATTTGTTTTAGAAGCTAATGCCTTTCGAGTAAATCTAATTTACAATTTACTGCAGGTCCTATTATAGAGTATTTCCTCTCTATAGAGAAATCTCAGCTAGAAATTACAATCGTGGTGATATAGGAACATGTGTTCAATTCTGAGATTGCTAATAATTCAATGGATTTGTGCTGAAACACAATCAGTAGTTCTGGTTAGTACATCACCTAGCAACGGTTGATTAGTTCTAACAATCCCAGCTAGGAAATCTGTAACTCAAATCGATAACAATAATAATTATTATTATTGGAACATAATAATATCTTCATTTTAATTGGATTTGAACATGTTCATATTTTATTTAATTATATTTTTATCCTCGCTATTCCATGTTTCTAATTCATATATACATTAGAAATACGAATATAATGATTATAGATTTCAGGAAATTATTTCTGTGTAGCTCCAACATTACCGCTAATGGAAAATCTTAAGTATTTTTGCTTCAGTTAATCTCTTTACCTACCAGTGAGGTTATAAATTAGACGTTTACCGTTACTCATTAAATTTTGTTTTAAACATACTGACAAAACTTATCTTAAAATATTGATTTGAATGATGATACATATTTGTTGCAAGTTTTAAGTTATTTACGTGATGAAAGATTTAGTACTGAACTAGTGAGATCGAGACAGTAATAGATTTGATAATAGGGAATGTGCAAAACCAATACATGTATATAAAAATATGAAACAAAAAGCAAGAACATGATACTAAAACAAAGAGAAATATCACAAATTAAATGACAATAAACATAGAAGACATACTATACTTGGATAACCAGCAATAATGAGTGTGCTGGCCATTTCGAATAAATCGTCATCAGATTTTTGAAGAAGAAAGTAGAAAACAAGTTATGTGCCTATCGTGAGGCTTAGTTTGATAGTAAAAGAGAGTAATTAATGTTGTATAATTGCAGTGTGGGTTAGATCATGTAGGGTCTGTGAGTGTTTATTGCGTGTAGATCTGTTCTTATAGCTAATGACTATGAGCAACGTAATTTGCTTTCATTTATAATATCAAGGTGTGTTTTAATTGTATGGCATGTAACGATATTTCGGTTAGTTCTAGGATTTGCTTTGCGGTTTGATGTAAGTAGTCAGGTATAGGGATATTGCAATCACAATAATGTGCAATTATTGTGATTGCACATTATCACATAGACCTGATTTCATTATATACTTCGGATCCGCGATCCGGTTATATTATATAGTATAGTGGATTCGATGTAGCTGATATCGCAACCGAGTTGATAGTTGAATTTGCAAACAACATTATAACATACTAGTAGTATTATTATCATCTGACCTCGATGGAGCGAACGGACTCATCGCGGGAATAATAGTACAGTATATCGGATTGTCGTTGTATGTTTTAGTAAGGTTTATAGTATATTATTGGTGATTGAAATCAATTTTGTAATTGGAATATTTGATGATACATTTGATGGCTATATGGATGTTATGAATATATACGGGAACTTTACACAGCTTTTTGGTATACTGTGTTGGGATGAGGGCGAACACGATTTTTTTTATTCTATTAAAAAATTCGCTGAGCTTATTACATTATTAGTGGAAGGATATCTGAAGAAGATAATTTTGTAAGTCCAGCTAAATTTTAGGCGATTACAAGCAGATTACTGACGATATCCAGGGTTTTGAGAATATCATTGTTATTATATAAGACATGAAGCGTCAAAAGAAGAGTAAACTGATATTATGTTAATTACAAAGATAATAAGTCGAAAGCCTTATTATCTTCTAATTAAATCCGGATCGAGGATCCGAAATATATAATGAAATCAGGTCTATGTGATAATGTGCAATCACAATAATTGCACATTATATTATGTTAATTTATTTGCCTAAAAAAGTCTTAGGCAAATAAATATTTCGGATGATAATAAACTTTCATTTTCACTAAGCTTCGCTGATATCAATAGTGGTATTGATAACTATAACTTACATTCATTATCAAACTGAACAAAGAACCAAAATGTTTTTAAAATATTCTATAAATTATTAATATATATAAATATTCCATCTGAATATTTTTTTAAATATTATAAAATAATTTTTCTATTTAAAAAACCTAAATATTTCCCACACCTTCTGATTTCGTCCATCTGACTTGTGGATATGGAAATCCATCTGCTTGACAATCAACCATAGCTTTCCTTCCTCTGATAACGAAAGTGTCAGCTGGATCTATCTTCCAACGCGGTGGAACTAGCGTGAAGAAAGGGTTTAAACATTTATAGCATTAAGTAATTTTTTTCGATGAGTATCAAAGTAAAATGCTCGATGGAAATGTTCTCAAAACTAATGAACTTTCCTGGAAAATAAACAATTTTCTCAAATAGATTTAGAAACAAAGCATTAATGGAAAAGAGATCTAAGAATTGCGTGAAAGCTAATGTGAGTTTGCTAAAGGAAATTAGAAAGAAAGAGCAGTTAGCTTGGCGTCTTCTTAAAGTGTTTTGCCTTATACTCTACAGTATTGTCAAATATATTTCATTAAATAAAGGTTTCAGAATTTAAGATACGAGATGTTAATAGTTTTTTCCATCTCCATCATTAAGAATCATCAAAATAGGAAATAGTAACTGAGGTTTCTATCAAACGACAAAATTTAGAGGACATTTATTAGTTCTTTGTTTGTTCATTTGCGAAAGTTCGTCCTCTGAAATAATTAAATGGATTTTTTTATCTTGATATCACGAGTTTATGCAGCATATGTTACGAAATCTGACAGACGTGTAAAAAAAACCTACCATCTATCACTTCTTGCTTGCTATCCCCTTGCTCATCTTATTTATTATCCAATAAATGACATTTTGAATAGCCTCTTTTTGACATCAGTGAGCACACATTAACAACATCTTCAAATAACTTTAATAAATAACAGGTGTAGCATTGTGTCATTTTGGAGGACGAATTTATCCAATCTTCAAACCTTTATAAAGTACTGACTTTCCAAATAAGTAATCACCTTCTATCAAAAATGTATCAAAGGAAATTTATGCAACTAAAACATCACTTGATATGATCAGGTATTATCTGTGATATCAAAAGGAATCCAAGTATGGAAACATACCCAATACAAACTATTATATGGAACTCGGAAAATTACTAATCAAAAAGTGTATTAAAAGTGTTAAATAGAGACATTCATTTCCAGTAGGCGACATACAGTATATATATATATATATATATATATAGGCATTAAGGGTAAATATATATATATATATATATATATATATATATATATTTACCCTTAATGCAAAGCACATCCCTTGCGGAGATGTATGATGCTATGCCTTAAAGGCAAGGACCACTACCCAGACCGATTTCGACCTTTATTGAGATCTCGTCAATGAGAGCCAGACCCATAAATGCCAAGGTTGAAGTGACGCAGAGCTTAAAGATTTTACCTAAACAAGTTGCCACAAGGTGCTTTGACCTTATTAAATAAAAATCTCGAGATGAGAGTAAGATGTATAAAGTTTTTTTTTAACTCGAGACCTCAATAAAGGTCGAAACCGGTCTGGGTAGTGGCCCTTGCCTTCAATGCATAGCATCATACATCTCCGCAAGGGGATGTGTTTTGCATTAGGGGAAAATACTAAGGAAAGTGATCGGAGCTTACTCTACCTTTACTACGAGTTGCCTCAGACTTGAACTACGTTCAGGCGCAAACTTGACTTATTTGTCTGTGTGCTTCACTTGGGAAAAAAGAATTACAACCAGCTTATAAAATTGCTTGGTATCTTTAACATAGTATACCCAAGTTAAAAAAAAAACTTTCTACATAGATTCCAACGGTAGTATTAGCAGCCACAAGATTGGATAATCATGACAGGGGAAAAAGGTATGTAATCATGTTAATTTCCAGATTTAAACTCTTCTGTATAGCTGACAAGCTTTTGGAAACAACTTTCAGTGCCTATGATTCCTTCATGTTTCCACCAAACACTGGTCAAGACTGCAGCTTTATATTCCTGTACTTACCAGACATACAAAAGCATAATTAGGCTCAATGATGTTTCCTAAGAAATAGTAAAATGCTATAAGTTTCATACAGTTATTTCCCTCTACCCTGAAAGAAATAACTTAATCTCTGTACTGTTACGACTACTGAATCCACTATCCCCATAACTGGAGGATGCTACAGAAGTGGCTTCAAATTGATCTATACATATTTCTTGCTGTAGTAAAATTATTTACATTAATATCTATACGAGGATGTAAGCTGCTGTAAAGGCCTCTACGTTATCCATTGATAAAATTTTTATTTCAGTCCGATACAACAATGATGTAAGAACTTATAGCACATTGATGGTGTATGGGGAGGGAAGGAGAGAGTTGGAAAGGGATATGTTGCCGGGGAATAGTTCGAGAGAAAGGCTGTTCCAGAGAATAGGAACTGGAGTAAAAGAGGAACTGGAACAACTGGAATAAAAGAGAAAGAAGAGAAGGTTCGATGTGTTTGCCGTTGGACTGTAAAGGGACGTTGGGCAGCTGCTGCTCTTGTTTTAACTGGCCTATTGAAATGATATGGAATGACGGATGCCGACCAGATGAGAAAAGGATCATCTATCAGCGATAATGTTCCAATGAATGGGCCGATTATGATTTGAAGCTGCTATGGTAGGTTACTAATTTCGAAAAACAGAATTATATGGAGTTAGTAGATGAGTAATTAGAGTTCATATTTTGAAGTAGTGGTACAGTTGTGTCTATTTATGAAGAATGTAGAAATGCAACAAAATAACCCATTCGTGGCTTTATTGCATAATCCATTTTGATTCAGCGTATATTTATAAAATTGTAAGAAAAAAACATTCTTGTACATATTTTTACCGCAACATATCAGTAGTGAGATACTTATCTATTAAATACAGAGTTGACAAAGTGTAACTTTGACTAACTGTTGCACTCTTTAATTACATATTTTTAATTAAGATCCATCAAAACTAGGTGGTTTCGCTGGATCATAAATTAAATTAACAACAACAACAAAAAGACAAAAACAACAGCAATTAAATAGATGTGAAACCTTAACAGAAATAGGTTACGACTCAATCCAAAAAAAAAAAGATGTATGGAAAACATGCAGTTGTCTTGTCTGTTTACTTTGCCACATAATTCTTAAGCCGCTCACTGTCCGAAGATGTCACTTACATTCGTACTGACTCGTATATCCAAAAAAAAGTCATCCTTTATTACTTCAAAGAACGCTCGGAACACAGCGAGAAGTTGAGTGCATGAATACACGAGTGTCTTTTCGAACCAAGTATCAAACATAATAATACGAAAAATCAATAAATTCTGAATGAAATCAAGTCGCAAGCCGAACAAAGGAAAACTAGTTAAGAGATGCTACAAGTTTATTATGTGCACCCCACCAAGCGTAGCTCTTGTCAAGCCGATCTCAGCATCCTTATTCGTTGGCTTTTCGCCTGCTCGTAGCTCAAGGCACATAGACATATTTCAACGTGTGTTATCTGGTCTGGTTGTTAGCTCAGGAACACAAGGTAGCCTTCTCTATTGATTTATAATCCAATTACGAACCGACTTTAAACAGGCCTTGTTCTCCAAACAGCGTTGTCTGCTTTGCATGAATGTTAGACCTGCCTCAGTTCTGCCCATGGCCTGCTGATAAACAGTCTAATAAATCGATTACTGGCAACTAGAAAAGCTGCACGAAGGACTAATATGATTAACACAGAAATTTCATATCTCCTTTGCTGTCGTCATAGGGATATTTACACGCGGAGACATCGCGCAAGGAACCTATCATCTAATTATAAGTCTGCCCAGGATGCTTCCATCACCCATCCCTAATCATCCCGGATGCTGAGGTGAGGTAGAATGAATTTTATATTTCGGGTGCACAGATTTGCTTTCTGGAGAGATGGGAGCTTGTCTTGAATACTTATTTACACTTGTAATAAACGAATTATACCGTTTAGATATTTCAGAAACTTTTTTTCAGTTTTGTAAGTTATTTTTTCACAAACATACAAGTTTTTTAAAGATCATATGCAACTACACATAACTGAATCATCAAAAATGGGATCAGATGTCATTGTTTTTTAATATAGATACTTGGAATGGGTCTCTTAAGATTAAACAAGCAAGTAGAAAAGGTGTTGAAATAATTTCAATTTTATACAGATGAACCAAACAAACAAAACACAAGAGGCGTTTGTTTAATTGACAGTTTATTGATTGCTGTTACATTTTTAACAACTTTTATTACCAAAATGGAGTACGTGAAACTCTTTTAATGATAACTAAGCTGAAAACTGGTAGGCAGCCGGAGCTCATGGATACCGACAATTTGAAGGGAGATAGTTCGACAAGTAACTACCGTTACCAAAATCGCCTACATTGAAGACCGACTAACCACGGAAAGACTTTAAAATATTCAGAAAATGTATCAGTATAATTCAGTCATCATTCCAATATCGTGTCTCATTTTGTTTTGTTTTGGATTTAAGCCGACTCAGGATACAGCTTTGTCGGCTAAGACCCAAACTGTTAGCCAATTCTCGTCGTTCAATATCCAACGGAGTAATGATATTAGAAACACGTGTTCACAAGAATTAACAATACCAACAATAACTTTATTATTGCAAATATTTTGCCTAAAACTATCAGGTCGCCATCAGTGCACAAGCACATTCATAAGGTTCTCAACAGAATGTTATTCCTTATTACAGATCTGAGATACATGTTGAGCTTTCATTTTATTTTGTAATCACCCATCTTAAGGTAGCCCATCAACACGTGGCTCAGATCTGTAAAAGGAATAGCATTTTATTGCTTTTGTTTCACCTTGCAAATATGCTTGTGCACTGATCAGGCCAAAATATTCGTAATAATAAAATATTGCTATCATTATCAAAATGATAATGCCATTAAAACTCACCCAGATGGATATAGTTAATAAGGGACACATCACGGCAAAGACAGGATTGAACAAGTGAGCCACACCCTGGGAGTTCTACTTGTTGCTTACAGGTTATGTGGAGGTTCCTTACAGTTATCTTTCACTGTTTTGGTACTGATTAAGTTAAACAGACATTTTTCTATAGCATAACTGTTTTATTATTGCATTAAATAAATAAATAAAAATAAAGCTCGGGGGGGGAGCTCCCCTTTTGAAGAGTCATTAAAATTCAAGGAGAACCGACCTACCTGCCTGGGATAGGCCGGTAGGTGAGCGCCGTAGGCGCCGGGGGGTCAGAGCCCCCTGTTCAGTGTTTTGAAACTCGAGGGGTTGGGCGCTTAAGTGCCGAGTGGGGGCTATTCAGTGTTTTGAAACTCGGGGGGTGGGGGTTGAGCGCCGTAGGGGACAGGGGGAGAGTCTCCTAGTAATTAAATAAAAATAAAGCAAATAAAATTGAAACTGAGGAGTGCAGAGGAATCCTGTTTATACTAAGTGTTGCAGGCAAGATGTATCCAAGAATATTAAAAGTGGCTAAGAAAATATAATTTTAGGCACACAGGAGTTGTCGAAATCAGATTATTACTTGACGAAAAATAGTTCAGAAATCACGAGAATATAAGAAAGATCTGTATTAAGTTTTGTTGGTCGAAAAAAAGGAGAACTCGGTTCTTTGTTTGGAAAGACCGGAGTTCAGGTCTCATCTTGGATGTGATGAAACGTTCTCGTGGGTTTCAATGAAGGTGGATTAGCCAGTGATACGAATGTGACATGGTTTTTCGTTCCAACCACCAGGAGATCAGACGCAATTTGCACACAGAAAAATATATATTTACGCATAAGACCAAACATCTTCTCCTAAAATTACAGTATGAAAGATAATCTTGGTAGGTTGTGAATCTTCAACAGACGTATGAGTTATCAACATCATCATCAATGATTCTAACAGGCACTTGAGAGCCCAGTATCATTGGATTTCGCAATCATAAAGTCATTAGCCCTATACATAGAAGTATTCTTTTGTATGCAAATTGTACGTGTTCAACTGGCCAGTTTGCCTGGTTGCGGAATGAAAATAGCCAAGTTTCTAAGAGGTAAAAACCCTATCACCTTTGTATGAGACTAACTCACCTTCAGTTGAAAAGCTCCGATAAAAGTTCTACCGTAGACTAAATTCGAACCCTCGTCGTTTATACCGACTAAGCTACAGAGACTCCAGTGATCACCGTTAATTATTGTTTATTATTAGCTTTGGAAAAGACGTTCTATTCGATAATACCAAGAGAAGACACTACAGTCAGTTTTTATTTTTAGTCTTTTATTTATATAATGTAAATGAAACATTATATTGAGCAGTACATAGTCTATATTTTAAGTTTTAAGTCAGCAGTTAAAATTAAAAGAATACAGGAAGCCGATTTCATGTAAAATCGATGCAAGAAAACGTGGATGCATGCTCTCTAGTGTTATTCATCTATATGTTTATTATAAAGGAAAGTGGCCGGAAACGTGATATTAAAATCGAAGATATTATACTCAAATCTTTACTTGATACTGATGATGTTGAATTCTGGAATAAATCGCATTTTTTTTAAACTAAGTGAAATCACTGCTATAAATTTGGTATGAAAATCGCCAGTAAAAAGAAAACGAAAAACTATGAAGATAAGAAGAAATATGGAAAACATCAACTGCATTCTTAATAAAAAAAAAACTATCGAACAAGTAAAATATTCAGCCATTTAGGGACAGTTTTTAGTGAAGATGGCAGATTAAATCTGAAAATAGACAACAGAATAAGCAAAACTGGTATGGCGGACAGTCAGATGAATAAATATATATCGAAGAAGAGAGAGAAATTAGTCGGACGCTATGCTAACCATACACAAATTCTCAAACCGCTTTAATTTTTGGATTAGATGAAAAACATTATAAACGACAGATATCCCAAACCATCTTTAGGATGTTTTTCTCACATGATTCCTCTCTCTTTCGTTCTCTTGCACTCAATTCTATGAATTTTCACCTTCGTTCTGTTTCTGTCTTATGCCTATTCTATTTGTATTTTCATGAGCGCTATTTCTTCTTAATTCTTCCTCTTTTCTTTAGGCTTTTAAAAATACGTTGATTATCTATATTCACTCACTATCCAACGGTAAACCTACCGAACCAACTTCTTCTCCTTCTGTTTCATTCCATCTGCTTATGTCCTTTGGATCAGTTTTCTTTACACATCCACAAAAGGATTACAAGTTCCCAGCTGTTCAAGAAACAACATCTTCTACAGTCACTGTTCCTATATATAATGTATAATTCACATACACACACAAGAGGCGAAGTTTTTTTATATATAAATCAAGAGGGAGACCATAAAGAACTTGACTACAGTCTTTGAAGGAAAGGTCGCAATTATTGAGCTTCACAGAGATGACAGAAATAGAGCCAGATGGCAAAGATTTCATAAGAGACTCAATCCGTCATCTGACAGATGAGAAAAAAATCAGTTAAAGCAAATTTCTCTGAAGAAGTTTATTTATTTAATTGATTAAGAAATTCTTTAAATAATTATTACACCAATGCATAACATAAAAGGAAATCCTTATTATATTGTGAATCTTAAATAATCATTTCCTGATTGCATGACTAGTAATGTGTCCATTTAAAATATAGTCCTTATCAGGACTGGCTTAAAGGGACGAAGCAAGAATGCTTTTCATCTTCCCCGTTATCTGTAGATGACAGTGTAGGGATTAAGTCACGTCTTCACTATATTCTCTGGAGGGTAACAGCAATAGCTGAGCTTCAGTTAGAACTTCATTGGCTACTGTATAAATAAAGCCATCTCTAAAAATAAGGACCACTCAACAGTGGCCAAAAGACCTTCCTACTCAGCATTAGCCCCACTCTGTGACGGGCTTCCCAACCACCGAGCAGAACGGCTCATATTCCAGGGAAAAGCATCCACCGACACAGCCCCTCACCGGGCCATGCTGGAGAACCCTTTCACCGGAGACTCAAATTGCTCCCTTAAGGCAAAAACATTAAGAGAGCGAACTCAAAGTTCTCAGCGCCTCAGGGGGTAATGGCAACAGCCGAACCTCAGTTAAACTTCATTGGCTATAGCATTGCCATCCATTACCCTCTAAGGGTATTTTGAAAAATTCCGCATATCAGTACTTCTATTTTGGTTTATGAGATATTCAGGATGGTGTTAAAAGGAAGTTACATTTTTTTATTAATGAATTTAAAGATTTATATTTACTAAAGTTTTTTATGAATATTATTGATATATATATTGTATATAAAACTTTTATAAATACTTAAAATTATATACTAAATATAAATTAAACGGAGACTTTTAATTTATAGTTGAATTTCGCATGTGAAGTAAAATGTAATTCATTAAATATGTTAACACGTTAAATCAGAAACTTAATTCATGGAACCAAATCCAATTAGTTTTGTGTAGTCATAAAAACAGTGATCCATAACAAATTGCTTTAAATAAATAATAACTTCATATACTTCCTGTCTTTCATTTTTCCATTTATAAAAATATCAACTGAAATCAATCTCATATGGAGGGTACAGAAAGATTTCTCAGGAAAACAGAGATTTTTACAACCGCAAAACAAATTAGCCGGAGAAGGTACCATGTTGTAATATAATACAAAGACAATGTTGTAATAGTCTTAGTTGCCTTGGAAAGGTAATTTTATCAAATAAATAAATACATTTTATTATTCACATACACTAATTACAAGATGTTGCTTACAAATAAATTGATGTGTATATAGGTTATCTACATAAATTTAGAAAAAAATGTAGTGTCATACATTTACAAGTTTTGCGTTAAAGTGTTGTTTATATAATATGTATTTACAATATTATATTAACAACATAGTAATTTAGAGTAAGCGAAACCTTTTTCGTTTTTATGATATTCTGGGTGAGGCATGAGATATCAGCACTCATATTATGTTAAACTTATCTGATGATGATATCGTCATCTATTTACTGGTTCTATTGTATGTTGGCAATAGATCAGAACACACACACACACACACACACACACACACACACACACACACACACACACACACACACACACACACACACACACACACACACACACACACACACACACACACACACACACACACACACACACACACACACACAGAGAGAGAGACTTAGAAATGCGACGATTATCGTTAATGATCCGAATAGTCTGAGTTCGTATAATGAACTGGATTACATCGGCAGGATATGTAGAATACGTCTTTTGCAGAATTAATAATAATAATAATAACAACCTCATCAAATTGCTTTTATTTGGACTAATAGGAACACACGGAACTCTGCTCAAGAGCCCATATGTTTGCTTTTATTGCTGCTTAAATTATGTTTCCCTGCCCTAAGATAGCAAAAACTGTGTCTTCAATGACATCGCAATATTACGCAATAAAGTTAAATTCATTATAATGAACTCTCGGCAGGTGCATAATTAAATACCAAAATCTAAAGTTGAACGATTTTCTGTGCTAATCTAGGTCACTCAGACGAGGAAGGTTATATTCTCAAAACCACTCTGGAAAAATTTGGAAACATTTAATTTTTTTCTATATTAAGCTATGAAATATAGATGGATCTATAATATTCTCTCTTCTAAATCAAAATTATTATTTTAAACTTCATTAGTACTAAATTATTTAGTTTGGAGTCTACACAGAACCCTTGGAGGGTAATGGATGGCAATGCTGTAGCCAATGAAGTTCTAACTGAGGCTCGCTATTGTTACCCTCCTGCCATGATCAGAGCTTTAATAGCTCAATAACACCTTATCCCTACACTGTCCTCTACAGATAACGGGGAAGATGAAAAGCAATCTTGTTTCGCCCCTTTAAGCCAGTCCTTATAAGGACTAAGGATATGGGAATCGACCGTGAGATGCGGTGATTAAAATATCCTTGGAGAGTAATGGATGGCAGTGCTGTAGCCAATGAAGTTCTAACTGAGGCTCGGCTATTGCTGTTACCCTCCTGCCATGAGGGTAATAGCTCAATAACACCTTATCCCTACACTGTCCTCTACAGATAACGGGGAAGATAAAAAGCATTCTTGCTTCGCCCCTTTAAGCCAGTCCTTATAAGGATAAGGCCATATTATTATTATGGAAGAAGAGGCTGATTGATGCCGTGATTAATACCCTTGGAGGGTAATGGATGGCACTGCTGTAGCCAATGAAGTCCTAACTGAGGCTCGTGCATTGCTGTTACCCTCCTGCCATGATCAGTGCTTTAATAACTGAATAACACCTTATCCCTACACTGTCCTCTACAGATAACGGGGAATATGAAAAGCATTCTTGCTTCGCCCCATTAAGCCAGTCCTTATTAGGATAAGGATATGCTAACCGCTCGTATTTTTTTCGTTATATAAAAACAACGGAAAAAACGAAATTTGCAACTTCAGATCTAATTGTATGATATAATTATTTTATGTAATATAATATAATATAATTATATTATATTATATATATTATTTCAAGCCTAATAATGATTATGGTAGCTGTTCTGTATGTAGGAGGACAAATATATTATTTCAAGCCTTAACAGATAAACAGATTTATTGGTGTGCTCATGGTTTAGAAATTGGAAGGTAATTTCTAAACCATGAGCACACCTTAGCTTTTCTCATACAAGTTTAGGTATGAATGTCAGAGGGATCGATAAAAAGATTATATCAATTTTGTTTATATCAGCATTGATTAAGTGTGTAACATCTTCAAGGAAACATGTTCATTTATTTTTCTGAAAGTCGTACTGTCGATTGGGAATGTTCTATAATTTAGTTGGCATTTGTAGTATAGCTAAAGACAACGGAAAAGAAGTTGCTAATTTCGTTTTTATCCGTTGTTTTTATACAACGAAAAAAAAAAAAAACGAGTGGTTTGCATATCCAGTTTCCAGCCAAAAGGATGGAGTGGATCGCCGAGAGAGAAGTTGATCCAACTCTCTCGCACTGGAAGAGGCCTTCACTCTGCAATGGGAAAAATACAGTCTGATATCATCAATGCGATGTTTAATGTGTCAGACACATGTGCAGTTTCGAGATTTTATTTATTGGTTTTAGTATGATTGGACCCAGGCAAGCTACCTGTTATTTGATTTCTTTGGCTCTGATACTGTCGATTCTTGGACATCTGTTTGGATTAAATGATGAGCAACAGCGAACAGGTCGGCATTTGTAATGGTTGAAAACGACAATGGTTAGTTTGCTAGCCGAAGGACACGCTTTGTGAAAGTCCTTTTTTTTGTTTGTTTGTTTTATCACTCGAGATTTTCATCCCTCAAAGACAAACCCAACCAAAGAACACACGGAATATACAGACAGGAAATATAAGAATTAACCACCCTTTTTCGTCTAGTCAGGTTTCAGAAGCCTGTATGGTACGGTGCAGATCTAAACGTAAAATATAACTTTTTTTTTTTTCAGATTCGGAACGTTTCGTTTCAAGAATTCTGTTCTCCTATGCAACTTTAGCCACGTGGTGTAATGATCTATGGGCATCTATTTTGTGATTGCTTCTGTTGCTGTGCAGGTATTGGTGGTGTCCATACGTCTATACAAGAAGATGTGCATACGATAGGTTTCCGACTATTTCTTCCTAGTACAGAACGCTTTTGTCAGTGTTCCAAGTACTGTGCAGCTTTATTGCGATTTGTATTTGTGATGATTATGCTTATATCACCGTTACTATTATACTATTCGTTATGCGACATCGGAACGGACATCATAGGCGAAGTAGATCCAACACGATCATTGGCGAAGAGTTGACATGCCACCAAAGAGCGTGTGGATTGGTAGTAGGATTGGCTTCCATATGATTTCACATAATCATGATGTGTTTATTTAATGTTTTATCACTTTACAGCATATATAGGGTGTCCCAAAATTCGCGCAAGATTTAAATTTAGCGCCATTTGTGCGGTAAAGTGTTGCCAACGAGAAAGAAAAGACAGCGTGACAGCTGACAGTTCAGGGTTATTAAAAATGGAGCGCTACACGAAAGAACAACGCATTTTCATTGTTGAGCAATATTTTAAAAATAATGAAGGTTTGGCAGCTACAGTTCGCAATTTTCGTACAAATTATGGTCGGAATAGTGGTTTAACTTCATCAACTGTGAAAAGATTAATTAAAAAAATCAAGGAAACTGGATCAATTAGTGATCTTATACACTCTGGCCGGCCTTCAACAAGTCGTTCAACAGAAAACATCGAAGCAGTTCGTGAGAGTGTTGCTGAGAGTCCAGGAACATCAATTCGGCACCGTGGTCTTGAATTGGGCATTTCGAGAAGCTCTCTACAGCGTATTCTCATGAAAGATTTGCATCTTTCGTGAGATGCAAATCTTTCGTGAATAATGCTTACAAAGTTCAATTGACTCAAGAACTGAAGCCTACTGACCACACACAGCGAAGAGAGTTCGTTGAATGGATTATGGAACAACAACAAGTGGATGCTTATTTTTCGAACAAAATCATCTTCAGCGATGAGGCTCATTTTCATGTTGATGGCTTCGTTAATCGACATAATTGTCGCATTTGGGGTTCAGAAAATCCACGAGTGATTGTTGAGAAACAAATGCATCCACAACGTGTCACTGTTTGGTGCGGATTTTGGGCTGGAGGTATCATCGGTCCATTCTTCTTCGAAAATGAGACTGGTAAGGCAATAACAGTTAATGGTGCTAGCTATCGCCACATAATAATCCAGTTTTTTGTGCCTAAATTGCAAGTTATGGATGTGGACGATGTGGTTTCAACAAGACGGTGCCACATGCCATACAGCCTGAGAAACAGTTCAATTACTGCATGAGTCATTTCCTGGTCGTGTAATTTCCCGTTTTGGTGATCAGAATTGACCGCCCAGATCATGTGACTTAACACTGTTGGACTTTTTTTCTTTGGGGTTTTTTGAAGTCTAAGGTTTATGCCAACAAGCTCACGATCACCCAAGCCTTGAAGGAGAAAATTGAGTGCTGTATCAACGAAATTCAGCCACATTTATGCAAAACGGTGATGGAAAATTTCGACAAAAGAGCGCGTATGTGCCAGCAAATCCGTGGAGGCCATTTACCCGATATGCTATTCCATGCATAACCCTATACTGTATACGTTATAAATCGATAAGAAATTACAAATTTTAATTAAAAACCTGTGTTTTCTATCAAAATTACTTCTTGCGTGAATTGTGGGACACCCTGTATAAATAACTTATTTATATATTTTAGTTTTTTGAAGAAATAAGCAGACAAAAACTTGCAGTATTACAAATGCTGCGATACTGCAACACTTGCGATTTTTACGACATCTTGCACACTTCTTCGCTATTTCATTTTGCAACACGTCTTACTGGCCAACTCCTTGATAACAGTGACTTGTTTTCTGAGAAGTTAAGTTCTTCAGTTTTGTGACATGACTGAGTAAAAATAACATATTTAAAATATGTTTTAACTTATGCGTTCAATGTTCTTGATTCAAGCAATCATACATGTAATACGAGAAATATGTAATTTCCGTATTATTGGTATCATTTAAGTTCCTAACTTTTGTAACAGAATTATCAGAAACAGTTTTAGAATTTTACTTTTTATACAAAGCCCATAAATGCGAATAAGCATTCTGCAATTGAATGTTACGCTCTGTATTAGTATTCCACTATCCTATTTTGTTTATGTAGTTGGAAGTCTGAAATTGGGTAGCTAGTTGTTTCGTCATTAGCAGCGGTTACTTCAATAGATATCAATAAGATCAATAGTAATCCTTCAGATAAGCGTGTAACAAAAGCCAGTGTTTTCTGACGCTTCTATGTTTATGTGCACAATAGACAACTGCTTTTCAGTTACTGGGCTGCTTCCATGCAGTGAGCATGTCAAGAATATGACAGCTGCCGTGTCCTGACATTATGAAGTCTGCTTGATGATCCATGTTCATTTGGGTTGCATGTTTTTTATCTTCTTTCTGATGATTGAAAGTTCTTTGCTTCCGCTGTATAGGTCTTCTGAACTTTTGATGTTTATGTATTTGGAGTTTTGTGTGACGACCAAGAATACTTTTATATCTCTGATCTATAAAAATCGGTAATTTTGTTCTGTGTTTGCTTTTTTTTTGGTTTTCTTGACTAGTAGCAGATTCTGGAATAACAGAAAGAATGACGTATTATTTTCGCATAAGTTGAGGTCCTTGGCGACTGCTCTTTGCAATCTGCTGGCTTTTATGAGGTCGATTTCAAATCTAAAAATGAAAAATCATTATATTTAACAAAGTCCTTGTATTCATTGCCTCGCATTGGAATTTGGGTCAATATTATCGTCATGATAATAACACTGGTTCGAGCCAACTTCCTCTTCTTGCTATCCACGACTTAGATAATAAGAAGAGAAATAAATTAAAAAAAAATTTTTTTTTTGGATTTTTTTTACTTATTTATGAAATCAATAATAATAGGCGAGATGCTGAAATATGGGGAAGAATCGGGGTATGCTCCCGAAGAGTGGAAAAAATCGGTCTTGGTTGTTCTTCATAAGAAAGGCAGTGCTTTAGAATGCTCCAATTACAGAACTATTGCATTAATGCGTCATCTTGGCAAAGTGCTGATGAAAATACTAACAGAGCGCCTGAAGGGGCATATGGAAGCACATCTTCCAGATGAGCAAGCCGGAATTCGACAAGATCGAAGTGCACTGCAACAAATACTCGCACTAAGACTAATAGCTGAAAAAGCTCGAAGAAAGAACAAAGAGATATATTGCTGTTTCGTGGACTTCCAAAAAGCATTTGATAATATTGACCAAAATATAGCATGGGCTGTCTTGAAATCCTATGATATGGACAATAAATTGATCCGCCTGCTGAAAGATATAAACAGCCAAGCACAAGCAAAAATCAGAATAGCAGACGAGACTGGAGATTGGTTTACCACTAGTCAAGGCTCAAGACAAGGGGACCCAATATCACCAGTCATCTTCATCACACATCTGGGAAGAACACTAGATAAGATTAAAGAAGAAGGTGGAGGCATTTCAAAAAATGGCATGAGAATAAACTACCCTTGCTTTGCAGATGACATCATCCTGATTGAAGAAGACGCAGCAAGGCTGGAACAGACATTGCAAACACTATACACAGAAGGAAAAAGATATGGGCTAAATGTTAACTTTGAAAAAACTAAAACAATGATATTCGGACAACAGGAGTTACTGAACAGAGTTACGATAGACAGATTTCAACTGGAAAATGTGGACCACTTCACACATATTGGATGACGCATGACTTGGACCCCAAAAAAGAGATAAAAATTAGAATATGCAGAGCAACAACTATTTTAAAAGCCATAGACAAAATATGGAAGAGCTAAGTTATAAAGATTCAAACTAAACTGCCCATTGTAGAAACCTGGATCTTCAGCAGCATGCTCTATGGATGCGAGGCCTGGGTACTCCTGAGAGAATTTGAAAGGAGGATATTGGCATTTGAGAGGAAGTACTATAGAAAGATCTTGAGAATAAGCTGGATCCAGAAAGTGAAAAATAAGGAAATCTACAGACGAATACAACCAAAAGAAAACCTGATCCAGAAAATAATCTAAAGGAAACTACGTCTATTTGGCCATATATAGAATGAATGATGAGAGAAAATTAAAAACGTTGCTGTTTGAAATGATTGAAGGAAAGAACAAAAGAGGAAGACCAAACAGGCAATGGGGCGATGACATCGTCAAATGGTGCCGAAACTCTATACACAAAATGAGTCATCTTGCACAAAACAGAATGCAATCGAAGAATCATATCAAGATGGCAGCAGACACCTACGGGCATTGGGCCCATGGTTGTTGTTGATGATGATGATGATGATGATGATGAAATAAATTTCACAAAACAATAGATGACCGATTTCAAATCTAAAGAAGTTATAAAATTGTATTTTCTGAAGATAAAAATGGAATATCTGTGATAATAAAACGATTTTAAACATATCATGAAAATATAGGAACGTAATCAAAAATAAGACACAAAAAAATTAAAATTTCTATTATTTAAAAACGCACAAATATGTGAGACATGCCAAAGTGTAACTGCAATATGATTGTCGTTTTTTCATCAATCATAAATATCACAAAAACATGTATAGTTCACATGTTTAGTACAAAACATGTATAGTACATGTATAGTTTAGTGCAACACCAAATTTGTCACAATTTGTAAAAAGGGAGAATGGTTCCCGGATGTTTAAGAGTGTGTCCGGGACATGTCGGCTTAGAGTAGTTTGTTATCCGTGGCTAGGCACAGATGTTTGTTTTCATTTGGATTTTTTATTTTTATTTTTTAATTTTTTGTTTAATTTTTTTAATTAATTTTTATTTTATTTTTAAACGTATTAAATATACTATTAACTGTATATTTCATATATCAGTAATTATCTGATATATTAAATTACTGAAGATTACTGATATATTTAATATATATTTAATATATATTTAATATATCAGTAATCTTCAGCAATTATAGCCACTGTTAGAAATTGAGATAGAACAGGAAAAAAAATAAATCTGTTAATTTTCTGAATTCAATGCTTACAAAAACGATTGATCACATTGACACTAAACTTTATCATAAACGTACAAACAAAGCAATAAAATATTTTTAAATGATACAAAAGATTTTCTACAAAAAGTCAAACATGACAAAGTGTATCAATAAATAAATAAATATATATATATATATATATATATTCGACAAATGAAAAAATATTTATTTTATAATTTTGTATACCAATTTAGTTGGTAGACACGTCGAAAATGTTGTGAAATTTGGCTGTTCATCTAAGATGACTTTAATTATAATTAAAATAATGAAAATTATTAAAATTATTATAAAAATAACTAATATATTAAAATAATAGAGTAAATATTGCCAAAAATATTATAACATTAGGAAAATATAACTAATATGTTAAAAATAAATTAATACAGTAAAAATAACTTAATATAATAAATATTAATAAAATACTAATGGTGGCCTATTTTATTAAAGGACATTGGTTTGACACAAGCCAAAAGTCCTTTTTAGGACTTCCAGGGTAACAATTAGCAATGCTGAACCGAGGAAGTAAACTGAGGTTCGGCTGTTGCTGTTATCCTGGGTGTGAGTTTTTGAGTTCGCTCCCTTAGGGTTTTTGCCTTAAGGGAGCACCTTGAGTCTCCGGGGAAGGTGTTCTCCGGCAGGGCCCGCTGAGGGGTTCTTGTCGGTGAATTATTTTCCTCGGAATTTGAGCGGTTCTGCTCAGGAGTCGGGGAGCCCATCGGGGTGCTAGGATGGGGCGGCCGACACTGAGTGGAACCAACGCTGAGCGGTTCTGCTTAAACGGGGAGCCCGTCGGGGTGCTTGGACGGGGCGGCCGTCAATGAGTGGAACCAACGCTGAGACATGGACGGTCTTTCGCCCACTATGGAGTGGCCTAGAGATCGTCCGATTTTTTGAGATTTTACCCTTTACTTACTAATCAGGGTAACAAATGACAATGCTGTAGCCAATGAAGTTTTAACTGAGGCTCGGCTATTGCCGTTACCCAGCCATGACTAGAGCTTTTTAGCTCAATAACACTCCATCCACACAGATTTGCTTCATTCAGATGACGGGATAAAGAGTCAAGGACTCAGTCCATCGACCAGTTCTTTTAAGAACTATTTTATTAAATTAAATGGAAATTAATTAATATATACAGCTATATATAGAGAGGTTAATACCCTTAGAGGGTAATGGATGGTAATGCTATAGCCAATAAGGTTCTAACTGAGGCTCGGCTATTGCCATGATCAGAGCTTTAATAGCTGAATAACACCTTATCCCTACACTGTCCTCTACAGATAACGGGGAAGATGAAAAGCATTCTTGCTTCGCCCCTTTAAGCCAGTCCTTGTAAGGACTATTTTATTAAATTAAAAGCTGACTGCATTTTGACTACTGAAGTTTCAAAATTAATTTTATTATTGTTATACATTTTGGCAAAATGTCTTTCATATCATCATATATTTATTTTCGTTTATGTGATGTATTTATAATTAATATGAGAGTTTTACATGTTAGTAAATACTTAGTAAATTAGTTAGTAAATACGCAAAGACTTTTGTTTAGTACATTTTTCTAAAAGGTTTATTTTAAAAATAAACCTTTTAGAAAAAAATTTTAGATAAAAATTTTTAAATATTTAAAAAAAATATTTTAGATCAACTTTTTATTTTTAAGATTTATTACCATATTTTATAATTTATCTCATGATTTATACATTTTACCAAATAAGTCATCATTTACTTTTTCCAAATAATAATTTATATATTTATTTTATTTCGGTGAATATTTTAAATTCGCATTTTTGTCTTTTTCACCATAAAATCCCTCAAACGAAAGCCCTCATTCTGCTGGTTATCATATTCATAACCAAATCTTAAAACCACTACAAAAGAGTATTTTAAAAAAATTTCAAATATCAAGCAATCTAGCCAACTACAAGAGCACTCTTGACGCATGCGCATACTCTCGAACCTTGAATCTAGCTTTCAGACTAAGCCATACCATGAATTACCATTGTTGCAGTATGCTTGACGACGCCTCCAGGATTAGTTGCTGTACAGGTGTAATTTCCTCTATGCTCCGATCGTACAGATTCAAACACAAGCGTTGAAGAAAATGCGGTAACCTCTTGTTTATGAACTCCGTAGCCATCTCGAAATGGTTGCTCATCTTTGAACCACGCAATTTCTACAGGTGGATCACCTTTACTGACGGTACAAAGCAAATTGAATCTTTGACCCTGATGTAGAGACTTAGGGAATGCGAAAGGTTCAATCATCGGACGAACTGTGAAAAAATAAACATATAAAAATTATATTTTAGTGCATTCTTTCTACGATTATTTATATGAAAAGCTCACTAGTAGTTTTAAGGATTAAAATTACCTTACCGATGACAGAAATATAGACATTGTTTTGAACTGATTGGCCCTCCTTATTACGAGCTATGCACACATATTTTCCTTCATCAGTAGCACGTTCCACATCTTGCACCACCAGAGAACCATTCGGGAAAACCTTTTGTCGATGGTTATATGGAAGACGAAGCCCCTCTGGCAAAGAAGTAAGGACAAAATTGAGCTAAATCAAACATTCATATGTTAATATAATAAATTAATATCAATAAATTATCAATAACATAGAAAGCTAAACGCAAAAGTTATTGTTGTCTACATACAGAAGCCACATGCAACTATAGGGTTGTGTGCCCTGATATCTACAGCAGGATCACATGCTTGATAACCTTGGAGCATTGTTCCGGTTACAATCGCCTTTTGGAGTTACTCCCTAGTGTGGGGAAGCTCCAGCTGACAATCTAGTGATCAATCTTTCATGTGATATTAAATTCGTGGGCTTTGTTCATTATTTCTTTGTGCTGTGGCGATAATGAAAGCCCAGATTAAATGTTATTTCAAGCTAGTCGTGGACGTGGCTGTTTTTGGCTATCCACTTCTTACTTGATCATAGCATGTGTATTTCTGGGTTCTTTTTCCACAAATATTGAATTAAGACGCCACATTTGGGACCTGAAGAAATAAGAAGTATTGTAAGAAATGCCACTTACCTACTGGTAGTGTAGGTAAACTGGACTATGCCAATGGTGCTAGTATAAGGAGAGTCGTGTAGGAATTTTTGTTAGTATTTTAGGGACGTTTTTATGACAAGTTGCGTGGACGTGCATGCACTAAGTCCCCCAAGCGTTATTTCGCAATCAGTTCAAGTTATGAAGAAAGTTAAAAAGAGATTATTCGAATAGATTAGTTCTGAGCTTAACGTTCTATAGTTGTTCTCAGCAGTTCATTTCCATGTTAGAAGAATAAGACAAACAATACTTGACACACACTATGGATTTAGCGACAGAGTTCTATTAGATATTGTCAAAGGCAATTATGATCACCAAGATAAGTTCGGTTATCATTCACATATTATCATCGATCATAATCAAATGCTAAAATGTACAGCTGAAAGGACTCAATTTATCATAAGGTAGCAAACTGGAGAAGATTATGGATCCAACCATGTTTTATAGCCAAATACAGAAAAAGCTTAAAAGTTTCAACATTTACCAGTGAATTTTGAGAATATAAGCTTTGGCATCAGACTTTTTTGGGTTTAATAGCCTTTTAAGTTGCTGTTTTGTGGTGGTGGTGGTGGTTATAACCTTTCGGCTGTTTAGGGACAACTACATACGCCACCATCTAGGGAAATGAGCATGAGCAAGGTGGTTTCCTGTTGCCTTCCTTGCCGTACTACATCCTATCCCATGTGTTCAAGGGGCCAATTTGCCTACTTGCGGGATGAAAAACCCCAGATAAACTGGTGGGGGAGCCTGCTGTACATGCCCGAGACTGGCTAACTTGGCTACGGCTGAGAAAGTTCCTTAAGCTCCTCACGTCATCGACAGGAATCGAACCTAGGACACTGCTTCCCCAGGCATATGGTTGCGAAGCGCACATCCACTAGGCTAACCGCAAGGATGGCCTTTTAAGTAGCAGAATCCAAAAGGCGACTCTGTGGATACCGAAGGTTAAATTGCTATACACTTTCGAGTAAATTTCGAAATTTTACAATTTTTTTCTGTATTATAAAATATACAGAAAAAAAAATATAGGTGCATCTATAATATCCTCTACAATAATATCATATTATTCTTTTTTTTTCAGAATATGCATTACATGAAAGATGTATAGCAAGAGGATACTTTATGAAATAAATGATTGATACTCTGCTTATATTTGATGCTTTCATTGTGTTTCAACGTAGGAAGGGATCCACTCCCGTGTGGTGGCCAGAATAAGAATAGCTCCACTGCAGCCCATGCATGTCATACGAGGCGACTAAAATGGGCACCCAGGGAGTGTAAAGGATGGCAATGCTGCAGCCAATAAAGTTTTAACTGAGGCTCGGCTATTGCTATTACCCCCCCCCCTGACATGATCAGAATTTAAAACTCTATACTACTCCATCCATACATTTTCTTCTACAGATAACAGGGAATATGAAAAGCATTTTTGCTTCACCCATCTAGCCAAAAAAAAAAAACTTTTAACGTTATGATTGCATTTTTAGGAAGCAAAATACACGCCAGTATTATTGAACCATAAGTAACACATAATTATAAGAAGGTTTTTTCCTCTCTACTCTCTCTCTCTCTCTCTCTCTCTCTCTCTCTGCAGTCGAAACTAATAGTTTTAGAATTTAAGATTCCAAACGAAATTGGAAACGAGTCTTCTTTCCTGAAACATTTCGACATAGACTGTTTCTCATTACACGGTTTCATGTCAGCAGTCTGGAATTTGAATTACTTACATTTCAAGTAAATAAACTATTCTCAGCAAAAATATCCACATCGGTATATTAGAAACAGAAAGCTTGAGATGAAATATTGTGATTTTAATGATAACAGGAATTCGAATTAATCCACCATGCGCTGTTTAATTTGAACTTTGTATGAACTGGCGAAGCAAGTGAAATAGAGTTATGAAAGATGAATGGACACACTTTTTGAATGTACGTATTGTAGGGAAAGAGAGAGAGTGATCAGAATTAAAGTATCCTTGTGGAGTGCCATCTAGTTATTCAAATGCTGCAAAAATTTGCAGGAATACATTGTGCGTCATGCGGAAGCAATATCTGAGAAAAAATGTAGTTTCAAAATTCACCACCAGGTGAATTTTTGGAACTAATTTCAGGTAGCACTGAAAACACCAAATGCATGGAATTTGCATATCACCCAACTCCGCAGGTGCCAAGCGGGTTTAAAAAGATGGACTCCGTATTTCCACCTTCATTCTGGTTGTTAATACCATAGACAGTGATGACACTAACCTCACCCCAACTTGCTTTGCTCGCGAAGCTCTACTATCTAAACAACTGCGATGCTGTTGTTGCACTCCGCGAATTTCGTCACCTGAACAAATGTCGAAGAGATCCACTATCTCCATATGCTCATCAACGAATGATTAGGCGTTTTGAAGAAACGGGTATGGTTCGGAATTAGGTGGCAGAGGTCGCAAACCAATCAGTTCACAACAAGTGAATAAAGTTGCTTTTGCGGTTGTGGAGCAGGTCATGAATAACAGCATTGGTTCCTGCAGTGCACGAGCTGTATCAAGACACGCAGATGTGCCTTACACAACTTTTGTTGTGTAAGGCACATCTGCGTGTCTTGATGTTCACAATTTGAACAATTTTGTTGTGCCACAGCTACAGCAACGCCTGTTCATGGATTCGATCATTTTCATGCAGAATTGCCCCCCCCCCCCCCACACACACATCAGTCGATCTGTACAGGAGGTTCTTCGAGAACATTTCATGGAAGCCAGAGTGATCAGCCGTACGTTCCCACTGCATGGTCACCTCGCTCATCTGATCTGACACCCCCTGCAACTTCTGATTCTAGAGATTTCTCAAAGAAAGGGTTTATCAGAATATAATTATTATCCTGATAATTTGCCAGTGTTGAAAGACAGCACAATGCAGCATGTGCGAAAACCAGCTGCGTTCTGCACGCAGTTTGTGGCATACTGTTGAAGGGCAGCGCATTGAACATGGTACATTGAACGTGAATGCATAATTGAAGTGAATAAAAATATGTTATGTATGCTTGTGTCGCTTTTCTCCTTCTTACACACACACACACACACACGCATAAAAATCACTACATCCATATTCGATATACTATACACGCTCCCTGGTGGTGAATTTTGGAAATCCTCTTCTTTTTGTTTTCTCAGATATCGCTTCTTCATGAAGCATAATGTATTCCTGCAAATTTTCGAAGCATTTCGATCACTCGTAAAACTTTGTAATTTAGATTACAGATAGATAACGAGAGAGAAAAAAAGTCTGTTAATAATTGTGTTAAGTTAATCGTTGTGTACTGTCGTAGGAGTATATTATTTATATTAAACCTGCCATGATCTGGGGAAAACATCTAAAACATGGGAAGAAAAATTAGGTTTTCTGAATTCACAGAGTTCGTTGTTTCTACAGTAACTTGCTTGATTATTCGGATTACTATCACCCTCTAGCGAGCATGTTTTATGATTGCCTTTAGGTAGCAGATGAAATCCATCTCCTACCTAAACACCCGGTGTGAGACCATCTCTTCGCAATTGGTCTCTGAAAGGGCTTGAGAAAATTCCATGTTTGGTCTCTAGAGCAGAATTTTTAATTTATATAAAATATTGAAGAATAAATAATATACATAAATAATAAAAATAGGAAAAACAATAAATCTTATTTTATCTGCTGTACTAATGTATCACATACTTACACCCTTTTGGAGTGAACGAGCAGTATATATATATATATTATATATTACATTACTCGTAGTAAATCCAATCAGTCTCATCTCCAACCTGGGTAAGATTGCAGAGAAGGTCATCCTCTCACGACTCCAAACCTCAATAAATGACCTAAACATCCTCCCTAAAGAACAGTTTGGTTTTCGGCAACACCATAGTACTACCCAGCAAATCCATAGAATTGTGGAATATATCATCACCAGCTACAACTGGCGCCAGTACACAGGAGCTGTTTTCCTAGACCTATCTAAAGCATTTGATAAAATCTGGCATTTTGGACTCCTGCACAAACTTATCTCAGCCGGCATCTCACTAAAAATGGTTCATCTAATCCGTTCATATCTTCAGAATAGATCAATGCAAGTTAAAATTAACGGTTCTATATCGTCCCAGCGCCATATCTTTGCTGGAGTGCCACAGGGATCTCTACTGGCTCCATTGCTGTTTTCTGTATACATGTCAGACATCCCTCACAATCCGATGACTTCCATTTTAGCGCTGTATGCGGACGATACGGCAATACTAACCAGATCCCTCAGACCCCACTTCGTTACTAGAAAGCTTCAAGAAAACATTCTAAAGCTGGAGGGTTGGTTCTCTAGGTGGAGATTGGAAGTCAACCCCCTGAAAAGCTCAGCGGTTCTTTTCTCAAAAAGGCCAATGTCTCCTGCAGGAGATGTGTTACTATTCAATACTAAAATTCCCTGGCAGACAGAAACAAATTACCTGGGTGTAATTCTCGACAAAAAGCCATCTTTCAACCAACATATCAAGTCTGCATGTGCAAAAGCATCTAAAGCCATAGCTCAGATTTACCCGCTAATTAATAGAAATAGCAAGCTCAGCAACAGAATCAAATTGCAACTTTACCAGATGACGATTCGTCCCATAATCACCTATGCCTCTCCAGCC
Organism: Typopeltis vanoorti; assembly: GCF_054136105.1. Taxonomy (NCBI): domain Eukaryota; kingdom Metazoa; phylum Arthropoda; class Arachnida; order Uropygi; family Thelyphonidae; genus Typopeltis; species Typopeltis vanoorti. The sequence continues at coordinate 153,853,773 of NC_143553.1, read as the reverse complement.
TGGAGCCACACCTCTAACGCTAACATTATCAAGATTCAGCGTGTGCAGAACAAGTGCTTGAGAATGATTCTGAACGCCCCGTGGTATGTTAGAAACAGCCAGCTCCATAGAGACACAAATATTCCATATATTCTCTCTTATCTACAATCCTTAGCTTCCAAGTTTTTTCTAAAGACGTCCACACACCCCAATGATTTGATTCAACAAGCTGCAGCATATGAGCCAACGGACATATTCAAATATAGAAGACCAAAAACTATATTAGCCTCCTATAACGATGCATAATCTCCATGCCCATTCAGGGCGAGCAAACTGCTCGTAAATTTTACCCTCACTGTAACCACGACAGATAGCGGGGAATATGAAAAGCATCTTGCTTCACCCTTAAAGACATAAATGTCAATTGTCAATTGTCAATACTCGTAGTAAAGTATGAATATCGAAAGCGGTAGTGTTTTTATCCAGAGGGATTTATTATTATTTTTTTTATTATGAGGAGAGAGGCCAAATAAATAAATATAAATATTTATTATTGTTCTCTGCATAGCTGTAGATGGTAGAGAGAGCTTACTTTATTTATTTATTGTTGTAGTATAGAGAGAAATGATAAGCAACTGTTTTGTTAGTCTTAGCTACTTAATCAAATATTAATCTTCATGATATGTCTGAAGCATATCTAAACTGACTTTGCTTCTTCCTTCGCTATTTTTATTCAAATATGACAGAAAATTACTATCTATAGAAAATGGAAGTGACGTTGATTTATTGAACAATTTCATTCTTGTTTTCTATAAAAGGTTGGTCATGCCTGCATAAAAACAATTGTGTTTGAATGTACAGATCCTTTCATCCATACCCTCTTTGAAAGCTTATTTGTTGAGCAAAATATTTCTAGTTTACGTGAAATAGATACTCGTTGTCCTATCCAAAAATAAGTAGTATATTTTATATAAATTCTGTATCGAGTTTATAGTAACGATGTGAAATACTTTTATTTGCGATAAACTATTTTCATTTGTTCTATCAAGCCTTACAAATTTAAAAATGCAACCATGGACATTACATTAAGATATCGTTTATGTGTGGCTAATTTTACTCTATTTCGTTGCTAAGCAACCGTATGAAGAAATCTACATCATTTGTTGCTATCCATCATGCTTTTTTTGGAAAGTCAGAACTGTAGGGGGGAAAAAGTAGAGTTTAAATCTTACTCAAAACTTAAAAAAAAAAAAAAAATACAAACAGAAAGACAAAACAAACGAGTCTTTTGTTTCGTGATGAGAAAAATAATAGGAGAAAAATCATAAATGAAAATTCAAACGCAAAACAAAATCGAAAAGTAATTTCGCTTTATTTATTTATTTTTTTCGTTTTTGGAAAGAAATTATAAGAAAAAAAAAGAATTCGCTATTGCAGGCTCTTTGCTACGAAACCGCACCAAGAAATCTACACCATGCTGTTTTTTTCCATATTTTATTTACATTTCTCTACCGCATTCTTCTCTGAGACTTAATTCATTCCGGTTTGCGGTGAAGAACTAAATAAATTTCAATCTATCTTATTTTTCCGATACGGTATAGGGTAGGGTTTGGGAAGGGGAAAGGGTGGCTTTGGGTGCTAGTGTTTCCTGTCAGTTGCAGATCTGAGGTATATGTCAAGTCGTTTTGAAAGGGAAATGAGGCGAATATCGCTATGGCTTCAGCTTCCTGCTAATAAAGTTTCCCCGTTATTTCCTATGGCAATGCCGACTGCAATTTACGATAGATGCGCTTTTCAAATGGAAGGCCATTTTTATAAATCTTCGGATATTTTAATGTTTATTTTTAAGCTAGCGGAATTGAAAGCCAATGCTGATTTTGCGAATGTGTTTTTTTTATTGCAGTTTTCATTTCCTTTTCTTAAGAAAAAGTAATAGACGATTTTATCATACGATCACTATTAACATACGACTGAACTGACGTATGATAGACAGAAAGACTAACAAAAGTCTCATTAATTTACTAATGAGATTATTATCCCAAATGGTACTATTCAGCTACTTTATCACATATTTTTTTTAACTCATTTATTTCAATACTCACCCCTTTCCCAGAGAATGGAATCAATGGGATGACCCCCGACCGGACAATGCAATTTCATTGGTTCTCCTGCAACTGCCGAAACATTTTTCATTGGGCGAATAAAAGGTGGTCCAAACACTGTAACTTTACTAGTGTGGGTTGCTTTGCCAACGTCATTTGTGGCCATGCATCGATAATGTCCACCATCTTCCGGAAGAACACTGGAAATATTGACATAACTGATAACAGTTGCATCATTTTTCACATAATCACCCATTCTTACTCTTGGACCTTCGGGAATTGGGTATTCGTCCAAAGTCCATGTCACCTGAGGTAAGGGACTCCCAGTAGCTACACATTTTAGAACTAAAACCGGTCCAGGTTGAAGCATTTGGTCAGGAAATGTCTCCAAAAGTGAAGGGGCGTCATCTAAATAGAAAGAGGGAGAGAAAAAATTAATAAATACCATTATGAATTTCATAACTTAAATAGAAGTATGATTGGCAGGCTGATTTACAATAGTTCATGGATCTGGGAATTGATCCAGATAGAATGTATTTCAAAGAGTAATGGTCCATCACAATACAATGATACCGGATACTAGTTGAAACATTTCGTATTCTTATTCATTTCTACATTTTTCTCTTCCGCCTAGTTTGACTGCTTTAACTTTGAGAATTAAGACATTAATTAACGCGGAACGTGGTAGTAATAAAAGATTCACTTCTTTAATTTTGGGATAAGTCATTAAACCTTTGAAATAATATGTGTAATTAACACGTAAATCTAAATATAGGTTCAGTCCACTTTGAATCATATTTGGATTATAACGAAATAATCATTATTTGGATTAAACTATGAAGAGTAAAGTGCCTCTGTGTGTGTGTGTGTGTGTGTGTGTGTGTGTGTTATGCTAAACTGAACAGGGTGGTTAATTGTTCGTAAGGCCTAAGTTCCTTTACACGATAATCTTAAAAGATTGCAAGAAAGTTGAAAAGGAATTAGGATTAAACTTTAGTACGAATAAATGCAAATATATGAGATTTGGTCAGAAGGGAATCGTAGATGGATATAAGTTGAATGGAGGGGCTTTAAAAGAAAGTTAATGAATAGAAGGATTTGGGCATTTTGGTGTACAGGGGATTTAAGTTCAAGCATTACAGTGATAGCAAAACTAACAAATCCTAGCAGACTGTTGTAGGATTAATTAAAATAAGCTTCCCTTTTAGAAAAAAAAGAAAAAAAATTTAATACTACTATATTATGCTGTAGTCAGACCAATAATGGATTAACGCTCACAATTTTATTCAGCTAAGTTTTTATTGGATATCTAGAGAATCGGAGGTATTCTGAGAAATGTGTATGTGACGTGATTGCATCATCACATTTTATGAATTAGTTCATTAGTCGTCATCTAATAAATTTATCTAACAAAAGAAGGAGAGGAGAGGAGAAGAATGAGATTTAATTAAAGTTTATAAGTTAATTCAGAGCACATCTAAGACAGATGCTCTCCGAAGCAGTTCGTGGCACGTCATTGAAATAGGCCAAAAGGCGCTAACACACACACACACGCACACACACACACAACATCTGAAAATGAAGGCCTTGAAAGACGTTGCTTTATACTAGCAACTTTCCTCTAATCAGCGAGCGAACTCGAACTCATAACAGTTTTTTTATTGCGAAGTCTACATTATGGTAGTGTAAAAATAATAGGCTATAAACTACATCAATGATATACAACCCAACGCAAATATGCGGCGTGTGAGCGTACCCGTCTGGTCACGGTAATGATAACTCAGCACATGGATCACTTACTGACCACGTTTAATAATACACAACGTAAGAAAATAGTTCACTTACTAGCCATAATATTTTTCAGAATGGCAAGATGAGGAGTATTTATATGTATGTCCACTGTGAAATGGCATTTTGTGTATCACTCAAGGCGATGTTAAGATATAATTATAAAGTTATAATTAATATTTTACTAAAGAAGAAATAAAATTTTAGATATTCTTTTCAAAAATATATGAAATAAATTTAAATAACTTTGTTTCTTTAAATAAAAATTGAATTTTTCTAGTACACGTTTTCATAGTATACTTTAGAGAAAATTAAATAGTTGAATTTAATAGTTTTCATTACATGAAAATGTGAAAATACTCTATTTCATGTAATCCTTCCTTTCAAATAACAGATGAAAAATGCTAGAATCGAAAACTTTCATAGTGTATGAACGCTTCGTAAAGTGAAATCAATACGGAAACTACTTTGCGTAATTTTGGTGTAAATAGCCTACGAAATAAGACTATTTGAAAGCACTCATAAATAGTTTCGTTATTTTGCTGAGTCCAGTATTTTATTACCAACTGTCGCATCATAATTTGTGAATGTGTAATGAGACCTTGAGGTAAAAATAGACTAAAAACTATCGTATAACATTGCCATTATCCAGAAAATACACTGATTAAATAGAATATTTGTAGTAGTAAAAATTCTTATTCGTTACAGTATGCATTCTGAATATGTATATTATTATATATATATGACGAATATTTCAAAAAATAAGGTGTAGCACATCGCACGTGAAAATTGATCATTTGAAGTGAAATTTAAAATTGTGAAGAGAGGTTTCATTATTACAAAAGCTTTACATGTCATGGATCAGTGCAATGCACTATTTATGTTTATCTTGAATGTTAAAAATACTCTTCAATTGGCTTTTGATCCTGATCCTATACCCAGTGATTTGCATCTCTCTCCAATGGAGATGTGCAGCATGCTATAACTTCCTGATTAAAACTTTTGACTCCGATTTCTTTTATACGGAAATGCTTTTAAAAACTACTCATTATCTTCTTGTCAGATTTTAACTTATGTTCTAGGGACACTTTTTTTCTATTTGTGGATGAATACCGGAGAGGAAAAAAAAAAAACTTTCACTCACTCCTTCTTTGGTTAGAAAACGCATCCTCTTATTTCAGTGCCAAGAGTCGAACCTAATCTTCTTCCATCTAAAATGGTCATGTGTTTTTTTATCATGAGAATGTGCTACGGAAGCCCTGTGTGCCACGCCTATACAAATACATCAACACCTTTAGTGATTATGCGTCCAATAGACTTTCTTTTAAATCTGAATAAAGTTCTTTACGTAAACGTGTTTGTTACCAGAGTTTTTTGAGACATTTTGTACGCTATTAATACTTTATTTTGAAATTCTAAAAACTACATGAGGAATTATTCATTCGTTCTCTTAATGAAATAAGAAGATTGCAAACGGCAATTTAAGATAAATTACGTGTTTCTAAGAAAATCACTTCTTAAAAATGCTTGCTTCGTTACTTTTTTCACCATTGAATTCTACTCCTTTAGGTTTTATTGCTTTATTGACATTTAAAGAAAGAAACGTTTCTGTTTCGAATCATTATAAGATGTAGCAAAGAAATATAAAGAACTGTACAAGAAATACCAGAAATTCCACTGCATTTCCTTCCAGCGAGAAACAGCACCATTAATGAGATTTTAATTTTTAACTAATTATAATTCCCTGTCGGCAATTTTTTTTTTATTATCTTAAACCGAAAAAAAAATAAACATTGATTTTTGTATTTACCAGATTAGAGTGGAGTCAATGAACTACGTTTGTTTCTCTTTACATTCTAATGTGATCTTCCATCGAATTTTTTTTATTTTTTAGTACATTAAAAGGAAGCTTAACCTCCAGCAAATATTCGTTGAAGACTATGAATATCATTTAGATGCATATAATAATTAATAAAAAAAAAAAAGATTCATTAAATTGCATTGGAATAGTTTTCAAATAAAGTCAAGAAATTTGATTTTCAAAAAATCTAACTAGAATCTTTCCACTTGATTGCCTTTTTCCTTTGAAAAAAATTTATACTTAATGAAAGATTCTGAAAATAATGTAAGATTCCGACTTGTCATATATTATTTCATTTTGTTTTTTCTTATCTTTTCAAATTCATAATTTTTATCCCTTTAAATTCATTATCCATAGTAGTTTAATTCTTGTCTTTTTAACTCCATCATTATTTAATTTTGATATTTTATTCATTTTCAATTTTTATAGTTAAAAATTGTCATTTTATCTATTACTTATTGACTCCATATCGTCGTATTATTTCCAGTCTAATATTATTTCAGTAACATTATTAAATTCAATATCAAATGTAACATCATTCTTAAATTTCAAACATTCGAGTATGTTTTAGCTTTATGCTCTTTCTGGTGTATAAAATTCGAATTAATGTCTATTTCGTTATTTATGTATATTTATGGTAATTTAAATTCCATAACCATTAGATTCTAATGAATTCAAATTCTAATGAATTAGAATGAATGCAAATTTCAAGCTCTGATTATAATTTTTTTTTCATTCAAATATTTGTATTATGAACTTTTAATAAATATCTCTGATTATAAATTTATTTTTTTAATTAAAATATTTATTGTACTGAATATCAAGGAAATAAATAAACGTTTTAAGAAATGTCTAGACACCTTTTTATTAGATAAAATTTCTTTCATGTTAAAGTCAAAGGAATACATCTCATTATTTTAAAATCAAATGTCTGACTTAATTTTAAAGGATTCTTCTTTTAATGTGTTAAAATTATTGATATTTTTTTCGATCCAATGTGGTTTGTCAAATTAGACGGTCTCATAAGGGGATAAGAGGGTTGTTTGTATATATATATATTTTTTTTTTTCGGAGCCAGGTTTTTCACCCTGCATACAGGCAAAATAATTAAAAGAAAAATTCTCCTCATTAATTTTGTAGTCTCCAAAATAATGGGAATATGAATTATTAGAATAATGATTCGTATTGGTCAAAAAATGTATAATTAAAAAAAAAGAGACCGATTTAAATACAATGTGCCATCTTTTCACTTAAAATTGTTTAATTAAAAGAAAAAATATAGTAATTATCATAAAAACTTTATTTATACTTAATATTTATAAAAATTTTAATATAAATCTTTATATTAATTAAAAATTAATTAATCAAATATTGTAAAGTTATATATACACCTTTTATTCAAATGAATAAAAATTATAATTAAAATTGAAAGTGCATGAAAAAAATCATGTTTAAAAAATTTAAAAAATCGTAGTTTCAAGCGATTTTGAAAATCAAGTTAATCTTATTTAATTTCAGGAAATAAATAAGCCATAAAAAAAAAAAATGCATTCTTTACAAGTCGTCATATTTACCAATGATTTGCTCTCCTTAAAACCACTTGAAAGTAATGATAAATTCTTGATATCTTATTAAAATGATAACTCTATTGGATTTTCGTAATTACATGCCAGACTGCATCAATGAATAAGCACATCATTATTCTCCGGTGAATAAATAATGTGTCCAAGTGTATATACTAAACATCTGTTCGAACGTTTCTGTTACGTGGGAAAATGCCTGTAATTTATTAAAATGTAGCGATGAGACGTTCAACAGAGAGAGACATAAACATTTTAAAAATGTAGATTGTATCTCTTCATTATTGCGTGCCGTTTTGCTCACATGGGCGAAGGTATTACCCAACCCCCCTCCACTATTTGAAGAAGTGCGTCCATCACGTTGCTCGCAATCTGCAATTTTTCTTGAAGATAATAATTAGCTCACTGAAGTTCTCCCTCACGAAAGTGCAATTAATCCAAACCCGAAGTGTACGCGTGCGAAATCAACAAGTTCATTATTGTTTGCAAGAGTGTTATATCAGCCTTTCAACGTTGCTCTAGTCATCTTGTATCACGTGCTTGGTGCATATGATCAATAATGGCTATTACGTAATAATGTGAGCTGTCCATTTCTCCTCTATGTTTGATCAACGAACTAAAATGAGATTGTTGCGGGGCCTCTACTGCAGATAATGGTAGCGGTGAAAACGAGAGATAAGATTGCAGTGACAAATTTACGGTGATTACAGTGCGGAGAGAAAGAAAAAAAAAATAATAATAACGAAATTGCGAATGCATCTAATCAGGCCACTCGGTCTCTTGTTTAAAATATGAATTATGTTTCTTAATATTCTCTGCGGAGTTTTCGAAGTATTGAATTGCATGCAGCGTAACTTTTATTTCATTATAGAGAAAAGTAAAAACTGATAACGGTGAAAAGGAACGATGAAAATACGTCGCAAAGGTTAGCAGATAAATATTAAAAGATCTCCATTAGGGATACAGTTTGGATGAGGATAATAAAATTCCTTGGAGTGTTCTGAAGACAGAGAAGGGAGGTCGAGATTTTAATAAATGTCATAGCATGCAGTTCTAAAAAGTTACGGACATCTGATTTATTCTCGTGTCTTTTTTTTTTTTTTTTTTCCAGCGTTCTTTATCAGCGAAGGATTATGTTTCGTCAGCTGTCATGTATTGCATCTCTTGCATCGCGTGTATTTAACTATTTACATATTTAATTAAATTTAGTGAGTGATAGTAACTGAAATTCACTTGACGTATATAAATTTTATTTCAAAAAGTACACCCCCCTTTTTTTTTTTTTTTTTTTTTTTTTTTGCAATTGGCTATATTTTAATTTCCATCAACCTGTTATTCGTTCCAGATTGATGGCGTTGACAACAAAATATAGTAAGGAACGATTTTCAGAGGTGTATGCACTCAGCTTATGGAGTGTACTGTCAGATCACAGATCCGAGACCCTCGGATGGCAATGTGCCAAGAAGAGTCAATCATGTTGAAGGGGAGAAAGGAATAAGGTGATGCACGAATTCGCTACCAACACGCGGAATCACGTTTTTTATACGTAAAAGTTTCCAACTGTTGTACAAGCACAATAGTTACCACTTTAAAAACTAGAATTTTCATAAAAGAAAAAACTAATTTTCCCACGTATAATAATAAACACTCATCCCACGAACACTGATTACCCTATTATCGGAATGGAATCGCCTTCTTCTGACATGCGTAGAAGTGTCGAGGGATCTCGCATCTGTGATCGCACAGTAGTTGGGTTAACAGCTTCAGAGAATAATTTCATACACAAATTCCAGATATAAAAAGATGAAATCCAACTTCTGAAAAACTGTAAAGATTTAAAAACAAATAATAATCTTTTTCTACTACTTCTAATGAACGGCATAAAGAAACTAAGAATGATTGTCAACAATACGCAAACTTTGAAATATATACCACGACATCTGGTGGACAGTAGTAGACCTACGCTAGCAAGAGAAGTGAATCTACGTACAAGTGTTTTGGTGCGCAAGTCTGAAAACTAACCGGCGTTATAAATGACACAAAGCGAATGCTGTACTCTCTAGGTGCAGCAATACGAGGAACTATTTCTGCAATAATATCAAAATAATAATAAATAAATAACATTTATTTTATTATTTTTACACATTAATGAATATCACGAGCTTCTGTAACCCAGTCTGTTTCGATGATCTGTTTATTCGGAGAGATCTGGGTTCGAATTCAGTCTACGATCCAAAAGTGCAATGCAAATCTACTGTTAAGCGTAAAACATAGAATCAGTATCAGTGATACACTATTTAAAATAAAAAATAAAGCATAATTAGATATTGATCGGGGGGGATGAATATTTTCTAGTACTGACTATTTTAATTGTTGCTTCTGAGGAATAGGCTTGCCTTAGAGGTTGTCGGAGGATCCAAAGTCCAATGCAACACGAAGTCAGCGGCACTTTTCTGTTAAATTTACCATCTGACAAGCTACACGCTGGATGTTTTTCATAGCATTCGGGACCAAAGCAACCCTTTTGTTCAGCTTACACTAAGATACATTTTAAATATGCGAAGAGTGTTCAGATTTCCTAAATATTTCGTTTACTAATCTTCATCATGCGTATCAAGGATTTAGGCCTAGCATGGCCTGTTCCGGCCTTAAAAGTCATCGTTGAATCGTTTAAGAGGACGTCCTGGTTTTCTTTTTCCTAATGGCTTGTACTTTAAGGCTTCTTTTTGGTAATCTTTCTGTTTTCATTCTTTGAACGTGTTCCATCCATCTATGTTTATATTTTTTAATTTTTTTCTATTACTGGTTCTTGGTTTAATTCTTTCATAATTTCTTCATTTCTTAATCTTAACCATTAAAATTCTTGAGAGACGTCTATTATTATTATTATTATTATTATTATTATTATTATTATTATTATTAAGAGGGCGCTTTAGCAGCAAGCAGTCGCAAGCACGCTATTTCGATGCTCCCATATTTTAAGTTGCAAAGTAGATCTTTTCTTGTGAATTAAAATTTAAAGTACATCAGTGAACTCCGTTCTTCAAGACGAACATACAGATGTAAAAACTGTAACTATCTGTTAAGTAATAAGTAAAATATAAGTATTCAAAGTTCGAAGTATACGTTGGTCAACTAGGCGAGAAGAGAACAAAGGAAGACGCCATATTAGAAATTACAGCAAGATCGTCAAACAAGAAATGTGAAGTGCTACAAATGCCAAGAAGACCTAATGGGGGAAGAAAACCACGTAACATGTAGGAACTGCCAAAGAAACATGCATTTTTTATGTTCAGGATTGTCTGAGTCTACTTGCAGAGAAAATCAAACAAGAATCTTGACGAGTGGAAGTGTCCCCCATTGCAGAGACAACAAAGGAATGTCGCCTTCGACCGCAGGCGGAAAACAGCCAATGCAGAAAACAACTGCAGGCAGTAAACAGCTATCAACAACAGAGGGAATTAAAAACAAAGAAAACAACAACGGAAACCCAGGTGAGCCAACTTTAAATGCATTACTTGAAAATAGATTACAAAACCTAAAAGACTGTTTAATCGAATTTGTTGGAGAACTATTTCAAAAACAAACTTTACAGATTACCAAAAAATTCAACCAATATGAGTAATTTATTAAATTTAATAATAACTCGGTAGAAGGTATGTTACAGACCGTTAGAGAAATTAAAAACTGCGTCAAAGAGCTAACTGAAAGACAGCATAATTTAATTAAAGAGACAACGGACCTACGGCAAGAACTAAACTCTTTAAAGCAACAATACGAACTCTCAAATCAACAGCAGCACAAAAATGACCTCCTCATAAATGGTATCCCAGAAATAGCTACGGAACATCTAAGAGACACTGTAATACAACTGAGCCAAAAAATCGGCTCTCCCATTGAATCAAGAGACATACAGTCAGTGCATCGGTTACCACAAAAAAGGAAAAGAGAAAATAATACCCGTCCTTCTCCCGTCGTAGTGCGACTCACCAACAGCCTAACAAAAACCATACTTATAACAGCTAGCAGGATTAAAAATCCAGTAGTAAAGGATCTGAAAAGACACCACGACAACACCCCAATATACTTGTCCGAATAGCTAACGCCATACTATCAGAAAATATTCTACCAAGCAAGGAAAGTAAAAACAGAAAACAATTACCAGTTTATATGGATAAGAGACAGCAAAATATTCCTTAGAAAGACACAAGACGCAAAACCAATCGAAATAAAATCCGTAGATGACCTCAACAGGCTGTCACATTGAAAGGAATATTGACAACTCGTAAAGAAGGAACAGCACACCAACCAACATGAATGCAGACCATCAAGCAGACGTAATCACCCCGGAACATGATAATTGCCACATTCTGAAATCAATAACAGAATGGAAACAACTGACAATCCCCAAAAAAGGACTATCTATTCTCCACATCAACATCAGAAGCATTCAAAAACACTGGCTGACCCTGCAAGCTTATCTGAAGGAAGATATAGACGAAATAGACATTTTAATACTGACTGAAGTATCTACGACAAATGAAGAGGCATCCTCCCACCAAATGCCACACTTCCAACAACACAAACACTGCAGACAAACAAAACGAGGCAGTGCTATAATAATATTTACCAAACATAAACTAGAAGTAACAGAAATAAACTATAAATTAGAATACGCAGAAAACATATGCATAGAAATTAAAAACATCAAACAAGAAAACTCCCTGATATTAAACGCAATATACAGACCACCCAACTTAAGCACCACAAAATTCCTAGAAGTACTAAACAGATGGCTTTCAGCCACGAAAGTAGGCACCACAAAATACTTGATAATAATAGGAGACATTAATATAAACATTAGGAACATAAATAACAACACAGAACAATATCTAGACCTATTATCGGCATATAACATAACCCCATCCATACAGTCGTATACACGAGAAGAGATAGTCGGAAACGTAACAACCTCAACCTGCATTGATCATATAAATATAAGGGCCCCTCCAAACAGCCACACAGCAGCCGTCATAACATGCAAACTAGCAGACCATTACTTCACAGCATTACAGTTACACACTGAACCAGAACCCATAAAAATCACTGAGACTACAAAACAGTATTATAGCATTCTAAACGAAACAATAGTAAACGATGAAATCAGAAAAACAGACTGGATGCAGATAGCATCTTTAGACTCTGCTGAAGCTGTATATAATAATCTTAAACTTGCATTTAACAAAATATATAACAAAGCATTAACAAAAATAAAAATACGCCCCCAAACGAAAAAAAATCCATGGATAACAGACAACATACTTACAGACATACAAAGAAAAGATGCCCTATGGAAACAACTTAAGTCGCCGAACAATATCGCTTTAAAAGCTGAATACAAAAGAAAACGGAATCTCCTGACAACCCAGATTAGAACGGCAAAAAGAAACTATTACAGCAACAAATTAACAACAACTCAGAATGACATAAAGGAAACCTGGCACCTGATTAATGAAATGCTGGACAATATACACAGAATCACTGCCTCAGAAACAATAAAACACAGCTTTGCATGCGATCCCAAATCCCTCAAAAAGTTGGCAAACAACTTTAATCAGCACTTCGTGAACTCTGTCCAAAAACTACAAGAAACAACCTTTCCTCACACAAACGAACATTCTCCACTAGGTCCACGAGCAACCCAGTCTATGTGGTTCCCCACAGTAACAAAAGAAGAACTATCACTGGCAATTCAACAAATTAATCCTAACAAAGGACCGGGGATAGACGGAATCAGACCAAAAGACATCAAGAAACATTCAACCGACCTACTTCCAGTTATACAAAAACTGTTAAATAAAATCTTCGAAACGGGACACATACCTGAAACACTGAAGACTGCATTAATCACACCCATACACAAACAGGGAAAAAGAAACATTATAAGTAATTACAGACCTATCGCCACGCTGCCTGTAATCAACCAAATCATGGAGCGCATCGTACATCAGAAACTCTCCACATACGTTGAAAAATTTCAAATCATGCCCAAAACACAATATGGCTTTCAAAAAAATAAAGGAACAGCAACACTCCTGGAAGATTTCACAGATCTAATAAACGCTGCATTGGAAAAAACAGAATAACATTAGTGGTATTCATTGACCTAACAAAAGCATTTAACACACTAACACATAAAACCTTGTTAACGAAACTTACCTACATCGGAATTGGAGGTCGTCTACTGCAGTAGTTTAAAGCATACACGAAAAACAGAAAGCACATCACACGTATAGGATAAGCATACAGCAAAGAGGTACATGTAACCTGTGGAGTACCGCAGGGAGCTGTCCTATCTCCCATTCTATTTAACATATACACACACGACATAAGCCAACTCCCCCTAAAAAGTAAAATCTTCCAGTATGCAGACGACACGGCCATAGTATCCATTTACAAGCGATATTTGCATTCACAATGCAAATATCGCTTGTAAAAGTATTCAACACGACATCAATCAAATCACTAACTGGTTAACCGAAAATGGCATATATATAAACCCTGGAAAAACAAAGCTAATGATATTCAAAAACCCCCAAACCCTGCCCATAGAAACTAAATATCTCACTATCAAACATTCATCCTCCTATACACAAAGTGCAGAACCTAAAATCACAACCATCACAGGTGAAAACAACACGCTATCTTGGACTTCACTTCGATGCTGATCAAAGTTGGAATAGCCATACAAACTACCTAATACCAAGCTTAGGATAATAGCAAGCAAACTATACAGATTAAAAGACATTGCCCCAACCCACAAAAAAATACTAATCTATAAAGCATTATGTGAAAACATTTTAAGATATGCAATCACATCATAAGCATTCTACGCAGACTACAAACTTAACAGGCTACAATGGTTGCAAGATAAAATGATAAAACTGATATTCTGGGAACAACCCACTCTTATGCAGGAAGCACGAACAAAACACAAAATATTTAAGGTTAAACACTTATGCCACTACACAGTCATGTTAAAACACTACTACAGCCCAACATATAGAGTAACCAGAACAACATATCAAATAACAAGACCACAGTCAACAAACTACATAATATATAAGTACAACAATCACCACGGCAAAGCCACCCGAAACTTCTACGTACCTGACATGATAAACAAACTGCCATTCGACAACAGAAACCTAGGAACATACAGAGAGCTGAAATAGGCACTATATAAATATTATAGCGAGAATGAAAATTAGAGCAATTCCTGTTTCTCTCTCTCCCCCACCACACATGCACACGCACACACAAACCTATGACAACTCCCCCTCTCAAAAACTATCACTACAAGAACACAAAGAAACAAACACACCATGTCTAAATCCAACTCTATTTGCACAAAAAAAAAGAAAAAGAGAAAAAAAGTTAAACTGTAATAGCAGTCGAAGTCTTCCAAGCATGTACCAACAAACAGTAAAATCAACACCTGGCTTGTGACCAGTATAGGAACACAACCATGAAACCACCACCCTCTATCATCTATTATCTTCCTCAGATAAGCTCTGCTAAGCTTCGAGGAAGAAAATTACTAACTTGCAAGAATCTGTTATACACACTTGTAATGCGTTATAAATATTATATATATATAATTACTACAGCAACTATGTATGCAATTCATCTGAGACATAAAAAAAAATAATAATAAATAAATAAATAAAATAAATAAATTATTATTATTATTATTATTATTATTATTATGTATATTCTAAATTCAAAAATTCTGTATAATCCTTATTGTAAATATTGAAAATATTATTATTGTATGTAATTTATACTGAGACATAATAAAATGTTTAAAAAAAAATATTATTATTATTATTATTATGTCCGCGCGGATACAGATAAATTTTTATTTATTATTTATTTATATTTATTATAT
The DNA here is from genome assembly GCF_054136105.1 of Typopeltis vanoorti. Taxonomy (NCBI): domain Eukaryota; kingdom Metazoa; phylum Arthropoda; class Arachnida; order Uropygi; family Thelyphonidae; genus Typopeltis; species Typopeltis vanoorti. The sequence continues at coordinate 153,838,512 of NC_143553.1, read as the reverse complement.
TTATTATAAATTTTTATTTAGATATAAATTAGCACTGAAATTTGTATCATGGTTTTATGTTCTTACCTTCTAACTGTGTGTAATTTCTTTGACAGAAAATGAACTAACGTAGATGCAAAAGAAATAAAACAATAATACAATACTTATACTTTTATGTCAGTTAAGTGGAATGTGTCCATTACAGTAGTAATAACTGTAATGCGTACTGTGATAACATGCAAAAAACAGTACTGTTGATTAAATTTCATACGTGATATTATCGGAGATTAATAAACTGTTAGAAAAAAATAATAAAAAAATAAAAATTAAAAATATTTTATTTTTGAATGTTTCTTTAAATAATAATAAATAATGATTACCATATTTAGGTTAGTAATTATTTTAAAGAAAAAATTATGTAGCTTTTAACAATAAAAAACACTTTTTCCTCTTAATCAGTGCAAAAAAATAATAATAAAAAATAAACACTTTCATAAAATATAGTACAGAATGGAATGCATTAGCGCTAATTACAAAACAATCTGTTGTTTCCCACAATCACGTGCTCCGTGACGTCATATGTAAAGTCATTCACTTTAAAAGAAGAGAACTCTTTCTTTATTTTTTTCTCAAATTTCTGTGGTTATTCATGAAGAAATAACGTCTGTTTGGTATTTTTACGCACAAAACTTGCAGATCTTATTAAATCAACTAATTTTGCTTTGTTAGATATTCAATTTTTTATATTCACAGTTTTTACCTAACGCCCTGTAGATGGCGTCGTCCATAGCAAAAGTAAAACCATTGGTCTAATTGAAAATCACGTTTCAATGTGAAAAATGCTGAATGCACATTCAAATCAAAGAGAATTTTCATTGCAACAATATGCAAGTGTTTTGAGTGTTACATTGTTTGCTTGCAAAGAAATATGAGTCGAAACAAAGGACTTTAATTAGGTTAGCTAATGTTTGGATGTTATGTGTCTTTTCTCGGATTTTATTTAGTTTGATGTGAAAAAAAAAACTGTTTTTTGTGCATTTCTGTGTGAAAAAAAAACGGTCATGTTTGTTCTGTTAATTTTGTGGAAAGTGCTTCATAAAAACAACAGAACTAAAAGTACTTATTGGAATTTGAACAAGTGAATTTTTTTTAATGTAATGTATGTAGCGCTCTGCTTCTGGAAATATAATTAAAACTTACACTACTATTCCAAACGTCCGGGTAAATATTGTTGATCACAATTAAAAGGACAAGTGCAATTTAATTAAGAATTTCATTTCTGATTTTAATTAAAACAGTTAATACTTGGTATTAGGGATCCTACAAGTTTAAATAAAAGCAGCCTGTAGACATTTTCAATTCATTATTTTCTCACTTAACCTAAATGTGTCTGTCGACGGTTTTATTAAACTTTCATAAAAGAAAATGAATAAAAAATTTAATTATAACTACAAAATTAAGTTGATTTAATAACGAATTGGGGGATATGTCATTTAGGTTAGTAATCCTTGATGTTGTTTATCTCATAAGCCCTTTAGTTCATATTACAAAAGCCATAAAAACATAAAAATAAGATTTGGTTAAACAATTCTTATTTTTTTTAAAGCTTAATATACTTTTTTGTTAGATATCAACCTAAGGTATCGCTAAGGAAAGGGATAAGATCGTCATCTGTAGTTTGATAAATCCTATGCAAAATTATGTTTACATATAATAACTATTAGTGATAATGCTACCACTTTCTCTCACTGTCACGTGTTTATCTTTTATGCTGAAAGAATTTAAAGGATGGTTGTCTTTGTCACATAGAGATGAAATTCATCTCCTACCCAAAGACAATCACATAAATCCATGCTCACGGCTGGATTTGATCCCATAGCCTGTTGCGTAGAGACCGGATAAACTAATCAGTCAACACTTGCTAAACACTAAATTTCGTGCAAAAAAACTAAAAAAAAAAAAAAATCAGCTAACGCCTTTTTATTCTCGTATACGGGAGTAGGCGAGACCATTTAGCCCTATCTAACTTTTGGAGACTGAGTGGGCAGTTCAATCTCCACTGGTACCCAATCAGAGACAGATGGCCCAAAGCTATCACTAATTAAGCGGTACGCAATGAAGAGAGACGGCTCAAATGTGCCGCCATCTCGTGGTCCCTAACTCTAACACAATATATTTAATGTCTGAAAATAATGTGGGTTCTACGGTCGATTTTCTTCAGTTTACAGGACGAAAAACCCGAGTTTCCGGGAGGAAAAACCTGCTTTCCCGTGTCAGAGATCGACTAACTCGGGAACCGGTCGAAAAAAGGCTTAGAAAAATTTCCTCTAGTCGCCGACTAGACTCGAAACGAAATCTTCCTTCATGCGGCCAAGCGCGGTGGTATGCAAACGCCACATCCACTGAGCTACACAGGCAAAAAAACTAAATATATAAAAATAAATATTGACATTTTAATCAAAATTAGTTTTTTCTTGTTAATTTCAAAATTCCTCTTTGATAAAAATATTAGGAATAGTAATTTAAAAATATCTATCGAATTTTGATCTCAAGACTTGCGGAACAGAAACATTCATCAACCAATTCTTATAAGGACTGGCTTAAAGGGGCGAAGCAAGAATGCTTTTCATCTTCCCGTTATGTGTAGAGTACCGTGTAGGGATAAGGTGTTATTGAGCTATTAAAGTTCTGATCATGGCAGGGGGGTAACAGCAATAGCCGAGCCTCAGTTAGAACTTCATTGGCTTCAGCATTGCCATTCATTATTAACCTCCAAGGGTATTAATAACCGCATCTCACGGTTCACAATCACATCAACCAATATACATGTTGCTAATTTAATATTACTTCCTATATAAAAAATAGAAAGATGTTCTAATAAAATTACATTTTTTCCCAAAGATTTTCAAGTACTCAAAAAAGAATTGTATTTTTTTGAATACATATAATAGTTAAAAATTATATTCTAATTTTAAAAGGTTTTAATGCAGAATCTAAATATGGGCTGTGAGTATATTGAGTGTGACTTTCATAACTAGATCGAATCGCTGAAAGACCGAGCTACGCTCTTTTCTAGTTTTTTTTTTTTTTCAGCTAGTTCTAGTGATCTTCGATCTGTGGCGCAACTAATTCATAAAACAGGAAAATGATCACATAACTATTTCCGCAATATTACTAGTTTGCGTTAGGAACACGAGACGGTAGCAGTTATCTGTCGTGGTTTCTTCACCTAAGGTGTATTTCGAAGATCTGTAGACTTACACGTATGTCTATGGATCGATGATTGAGACGAAGCCAACTACCCTCGATGACTAACAGTGGAGATGGACTGAATGCTTTCCAAAATATCAAAACTAAGAGTTTGGTCTAAAGTCATTTGGAAGGAAAAGTTCTTGAAGGATTGATTTCCTGTATAACAAGTAGTTTGACATTTTGCATCGTGGTTTATTTCATTTATAATATTTTTACGTATATTTATTTATTTACGAGTAATGAATACACCTCATTTATCTCGAGGAAGATTGATCAAAGATATCATTAAGTTCTGGACTGGTTAACAACAGTTCTATTGTAGTCTTTAAAGGAACATTTTGTAACACAGCATAGTTTCAAAAAATTAAGATAAAATATGAAGGAATGCAAAATAACAAAAATGAGTTTATGTGTAAGAATAATGTAGTACGGCAGCAAGCATTTTCAAAATTATCTTATGTGCTGCATAGATAAACAAGTCTAAATAAGTTTTCCCATTTGCTAGTGTTCATTGTTTTTCTCAAAGTCGATATATAAATATGTCAGTTCCGCTTTCTTGGTTCATTGTTAACAAACAATGTACTTTTTTCAAACATTTGAGTCAGATGGAGTGAACATATGTATTTTGAACTATGTACTTTGACACCTACTTCCTACTTTTCGCAATGCAGTAAATCCATAAGTCGTATCGAATAGTGTTCTTTGTTCGTCATGACAATGCACCAGCACATTCAGCCCGTGCACATAACTATTCAAATTTAAAAATAAATAAATCCGAAATTTTTTATCACACACTACATTCTCTGTATTTGGTTTCGAAGTGATTACTAACCTTTTTTTGGTGTCTTTAAATAATTTGCACGATGGCGAAGAAGATATGTAAACTTGGCTATAGAAGGAACAGAACTACTCTTCTCAAAACGGATTAAAACTTTGTGAATGGATTTAACAAATGTTTGGAAAGCAAATGTTGGAAACAACAATAAGAGATCCCTGGCTCAGATCAGAGCTTCCTTGAAATGAACTGTTTTAGTGGTTAAATGGAACTGAATGCTTATTACGCAAGCTCTATTTTTTCGGGTTAACATCAAGTAGCGATGCACCCAAATTGCAAGTACATGTACAAGAAATATCATCATTTAGATTATAATATTACAAATATTATTTTATGTGTAATATACATATGAACGCACTTATAAGCGATCTGTGTTTTCGTTATTCAGGACTGTAAATGATGATGAAGTTACTATTTTTGAAATATATGTCTAGAAAATGAACACTAAGATAATACTGAAAAAAATTGAGTATAATTTAGGGTGCTCCGAAGGGAGTCTTGAATCTTACTTTATGATATCGAGAAATTTCTTGGAATAATTTTAAGGAGAAATTACGATGTTTGAACAGCTGGCTTAGTTTGCAGATCAATATCCAGGGGTCGTATTATTACAATTTAGAAAATGAGATAAAAAAACATTGTTCTCGTGTGTGTGTGTGTGTGTGTCACGAATTGTAATGTAAATACAGATTTACTATTATGGTTTGGACGATGACACTATCGCCGTGTGTCCTGAAATCGATTTATTTGCGAAAACTGATTAAGTTACGGATTCGGTAGTGAATAATAATAATCAACATAGCAAGTGGATAACCATGAAGGTAACTGTGGAGTGCTGATTTGATTTTCAATTGATGTCGAAGTGGAATTCGCCGAAGATAGATTATTGCATTAGCATCAACTAGACGTGCGTCACTGTAGGATTTCAAATAAAACAACCTGCTGCTACACTAACATTTGTAACTCCGTAATTCTAGTAAGAAGCATCTCGTAATCCGTTTCCTAATATACGCCGTGAAAAAATTTTGAAGTTATCTGAAGAAACCACAATAAATGATTTATTATTCAGATCTATTTCCCTTCAAATTCAGATCTATTTCCCTTTGTGTATAATATATATATATGACCGAATTAGTACCACCTTTTCTTTGAACTTTGAACTTAATTGGTTGATGGACTGAGTCCTTGACTCTTTATTCCTTCATCTGGATTTTAGATTGTGGGTGATGAGATTATTGTGGGTAATTTACCCGCTCATTGTGAGCATTGAGGCTGTATCAGCTTTCTCTTGCGATGGAAGAATTCTGTTTTTTATGTTTGAAACGATCTGAGGGCTTGTAGTCCGCTGCCTGTCGAACTAGCTGATTTGGGTGATTATCCGTAATTGTGAAGAATTTCTCCGCAATGCTTGTCATGTAGGTCTTAATATCTGGAAGATTGGCTTCTTGATGTAACTGAATGTTTCTGATGAACCATCGGACATTAAATGCCATTCTTAGGCATTTATTCTGTATTATCTGAAGTCTGTTGATGTTGCTTTTAGTCGTGTGACCCCAGGTTAGAAGGGGCGTAAGTTAGTTGCGGTTTGATTACCGATTTGTAAAGGACAATTTTGTTCCTTATGCTTAGGAAGCTGTTCCTATTCAAAAGTGGATATAATATGTGCTTGTGATATAATATGTGCCATATGTGACTTGAAGTTTAGACGTCTATCAAGATGAACTCCCAGATATTTGGTAGAATTGTGCCAAGGGATGATTTTACCAAACATTTGTATGCTTGTATTCGGTTCTGCTTAACGTCTGGTGAAAAGTACTGCAGACCTTTGGTTTCGATTAATTGCGATACGCCACTTGGTGTACCAATCGTCCACTTCATTGACTGCTCTCTGCAGTTTGATTGTGGACGGAGGGATCTGGCTATAATGATTGTGCCATAGGCATATAGAGCGGTGATAGCTGGGGACAGTTTGGGTAGATCTGCCATGTATATGGAGAAGAGTAGGGGAGATAGCAGAGAGCCTTGAGGGACTCCGGCCGTGATTCTCCTCTCTGTGTAGCTGACACCGTTGAGTTTTATTTTAAATTTTCTGTTATTTAGATATGATTTGATAAGTAGAACTAGTGGTAATGAAATACCAACTTCGTGTAATTTAAAAATTAGTCCATGATGCCACACTCTATCAAATGCCTGAGTGATGTCCAGGAAAACTGCGCCAGAGTGTTGGCCATTCATACCCTTGGGTTATATGTTCGATAACTCTGTAAATTTGTAGGGTTGTGGAGTGATATTTACTAAAGCCGAATTGTTTATCTTGAATGACATGGTTGATATCTGTTGCCTCTTGAACTCGTGTGAGAATAGCACGTTCGGCTATCTTACCTATGCATGAAAGAAGGCTGACTGGTCTGTAATTTTTAGGAAATTATGTATTTTTTCCACGTTTGGGAATTAGGAAAACGTCGGCAATTTTTCATCGCTCTGGGAAATAATTTAGCCGGAGGATGGCATTAATGATGACTACCAGATGCATAACCCCTTTGCGGGAAAGTAGCTTGAGCACCTTGTTTGTTATTCCATCTGGACCCGGAGCCTTTTTGCTATTTAGTTTTCTTAAAATCTCATATATTTCTGTTGGTGACACGGATTTGTTATTGTATTGGAGTGAAGCGTTTTGAGTTATTTTACGCACTTGGGTGTGAATTTTACTTATGAAAATCACCATTTCCTAAATAGTCCTTATAAGGACTGGCTTAAATGGACGAAGCAAGATTGCTTTTCATATTCCCCGTTGTCTGTAGAGGACAGTGCAAGAATAAGGTGTTATTGAGCTATAAAGCTCTGATCATAGCAAGAGGGTAACAGCAATAGCCGAGCCTCAGTTAGAGCTTCATTGGCTACAGCACTGCCATCCATTACCCTCCCAGTTAGAGCTTCATTGGCTACAGCAGTGCCATCCCTGGTTACCAATTTTAGTCGCCTCGTACGACATGCATTAGCTACATTGGTGCTATTTTTATCCCGGCAACCACCATTTCCTTATATCTTTATAAGGACTGGTTTGAAGGGGCGAAGCAAGAATGCTTTCTATCTTCCCCGTTATCTGTAGATGACAGTGTAGGGATAAGGTGTTATTGAGCTATATAAGGCTCTGATCAATGCAAGAAGGTAACAGCAATAGCCAAGATTCTGTTAGAACTTCTTTGGCTACAGCACTGCCATCCATTACCCTCCCAGGATACCCATTGTAGTCGCCTCGTACGACATGAATGAGCTGCATTGGGGCTATCCTTATTCCACACGGGTAACCACCATTTAGTTCTTATAAGAACTGGGCGATGAACTGAGTCCTTGACTCTTTATCCCGTCATCTGAATGAAGAAAATCTGTGTGGATGGAGTGTTATTGAGCTAAAAAGCTCTAGTCATGGCTGTGTAACGGCAATAGCCGAGCCTCAGTTAAAACTTCATTGGCTACAGCATTGCCATTTGTTACCCTGGAAGTGCTAAAAAGGACTTTTTTCAGAAACCACCGAACCACCATTTCTTAAAGTTCTTAAAAGAACTGGGCGATGGACTGAGTCCTTGACTCTTTATCCCGTCATCTGAATGAAGTAAATCTGTGTGGATGGAGTGTTGTTGAGCTAAAAAGCTCTAGTCATGGCTGGGTAACGGCAATAGCCGAGCCTCAGTTAAAACTTCATTGGCTACAGCATTGCCATTTGTTACCCTGGAAGTCCTAAAAAGGACTAGCCCCAACCACCATTTCATAGGCAGAAATGTGAAATAGATTTTTTCTATATAGAAAAAATAATGGTTTATTATGATTTTATGCAAGTTAAATTCAGTAGTTTTTGAATTTTATGAAAGTATTTTGTTTTTATAGTACATTATAGGATTCAAAAATTTATTTATATCTTTGGATAAATTCCTGTTAATAGACGAAATATAGAAATACGTCCAGTAGTGATCTGAATTTAACAACAGATAGATTTATACATATTTTTCGATGAAATAAGTTATACGTGTTGTCAACTGTATTGGGATGGTAAGTAAGGATAGGCTTAGTGAGGTAACAGTCAATTACTCTCTAAAGTTCTTTGTTCTTTTCGCCTACCGTTTTATTCGTGTTAAATTATTTTCCTAGTTATTTTTAGTCGATGCGTATACGAATGTGCCATTTATATTTTCATAACTCCACTCCAAATTGATTATAATGAGTTTAAAATAAGTAATTTTCTTCTCTACTGAATTTCTAGGTCTTTTTTTTTCTAGTTATTCCTGTCAGTTACATTTTTTGTCTTTTTTGTGAAATAGTCCTTAAAATACAACAGCTTACAAATATTCAAAGCCATAATTCAACTAACTAGCTCCAGTAAAATATAGGTTTGCAAGAAGAGTAAATCTGATCAATAATAAACATTGAGATTTATTTTTTTATTTTTTTTTTTTATAAGATGCTCTACTGCATGCTGAAGAATGATCCCCGGGTATACGAAGCAGTTGTAACTACTCATAGATTTCCAGTCAATGGTGCTGCATGATCAGTTGTTGCATTTGCTCCCTGTATAACCTGTTGAAGCCCGATCTGTCAACGGGCATTCAAATAGAACTTTTACAAACAATGTGAGCACTTGATGATGGGTGTAGCGGATCCTTTCTACTCGCAATGGCAGTCGGTATTTCAAACAGTCTCTACTCAAAGTCGACGGACAGAACAAATTGAGCCGCTGTACTACATCTACGATTTTCCCCCTTCTCCTGCAGACTTCAACTTGCTATTAATTGATGGAGCGTGACTTTTTTGTCCTAACAGGATTCAGTTACGCATTGATTATAATGATGGACTGTGTAATCATGTTTTTAGTCCGTTTGCAACTGACTAGATGCCATTCTGTTCACATCTTTTGATTTACAACTAAGATGTAATTTTCTCAACTGGCGCTTACGACCATATGCTCATAGAAACAATGTCTTTACCTGTAGTTTTATAACAACAACTATGCATAAGGTCTAAGTAAAAATCATTATATTTTTAGCCATGAATTTTCTGAAACGTAAGAAAATAGCTCTAAACGATGCCATGATCAGCATAACAATAACATAAAATAAATTTGCAACTTAACCATGCCTTCTATAGATGACAAAGGCATACTAAATCCCATACATTTCCGATTCACATAATGATCATTATTATGCGAAAATCTAGTGATATATGACGCATGGTGGTATGTCTAGCACAAAGAGAAACTGCTACACAAAGATCTGATGAAGTTGAAACATACAATGGAATATACACGTAAGAGAAAACTAGGGGGAATTCGCTAGCGGACGTGTGGTATATGTAAATAAGCTAACAGGTCTTGCGCTCTTTTCAGATTAAAATGTAACACTATTCATAGAAAGTTAATTATATTTTTATTCATTGAAATTATGCAGGGTTGAAAACAAAAATGTTCTGGGATTTATGTGTCCATTCACCAAAGACTCCAAGAATTCTAAGAAACTTAATAAAGTAAATAAAGGTGAATGCAGCTCAGTATCTACCACTGAATTATACATAAGCATTTTAGTTTTCGTTAAAATACCGAGTAACTCTTTATGATGTAAATATTTAATGATTTACATTATCCATGATAGGAAGGGGATCCCTTTGGGGGAGGACACAATTAGAGTTGCGCATATGGGGACTGCTAGTGTGTCGATCGGTCACGTCTTGACACTTTTGTAATCAGAGTTAAAAGGTATACGGACAAGGTAATGAGAAAAAGAAAACCGCTTGTTAAAGTTTTTTTTTTTTTAAAAGAGAGGAGGGTGTTTTTATCTGCTTGGTAAACAGAAGGACTCTATCTTACAGTACATCATTAAAGCAAAGGCATCGATGGAGAAACGTTACTAAAAAAATTGTTGACTGATATGCTGGATACAATATATGGACGAACTTCGTTAAGGTTTGTTTTAGTATCGCTCATTGCCTCCAGGCTTACTCAAATCACGCTGCTATTCTATTCCATTTTGACTTTTCATAAAGTCGCGAGAGAGTGTGCTACCGGGAGCTGCTGATATCCAGCCACTGTGCTTCTGTAATGAATGTCTCCGGGTCCTGCAATGAATGCGGTCCACCCTAGAATAATTAATTTTCCTTTCTGTGTGTGAGGTAAGCAAAGAACTCGATTAATAATTGCCAGCCCTTTGATGAATGACTAAAAATAATTAGAAAGAACAGGAAGCCAGAATAAAATAGAAAGAAGTCTAGTTAAATTAAACACTGACTTGCAGCAACGATAGAGTTAGTGTTACGTGGCTTTGTAAAGAGATGAAAACAAAAAACAACCAATCATAAATTAATGCAAACAGATAACAGAACGAAGTGCATTTTCTCTTTTAATTTATAATCTACCTGGATGACAAAGAGAATTACAAAATAAGAAACAGCAAGACCTTAGGAAGTTCTAGAATATGATGCTTAAGGAGAGGATAGTATTGTTACCAATCTGTATCTATTTGTGTTTTATGGATAGAAATTTTTAACATAATAATAAATGATGGGTTTTATTTTCTACATTCCGTTGAATACGATGCATACTTGTATTTATATAAACTTAATATTAAGAAAATTAATATTTAATATTAAAATTATTATTTTATAAATACTTTTTTAAAATGACTATGTAAGGGGAACGGTGAAAGTTACGAACTTAGGAGCAAAGATACAGGAGGCAAGGTTGAGATGGTTTGGTCATGTGATGAGGAGGGAGGAAGAGTATGTGGGAAGAAAGGTCATTCAGATGGATATGCAAGGGAAGAGGAAGCGCGGACGGCCAAAGAAGAGATGACGGGAAATGGTGGAGGAGGACTTGAGAATGAAGAACTTGGATGTGGCTACAGCCTAAAACAGGAAGTTGTGGAGGAGACTCACCACAAACAGCGACCCTACTTAAGTGGGAAAATCTGCAGAAGAAGAGAAAGAATAATTAAAATTATTTTTTAATATTTTACACGTATATAATCCTTACTTTATTATGTTACACGACTGCTGATTGCATTTATAATTTCGTTTTTAAATTGGTATATATATCGTTGTCCGCGCGGTTAGCGTAGTGGCTTTGCGCTTCGCAACCTGGGGAAGGAGTGTCGTAGGTTCGATTACCGCCGCCGACGTGAAGAGTTTAAGGATCTGCCATAGCCAAGTTAGCCGGTCTTGGGCAACAGGTTTTTTTTTCCAGTTTATGTGAGGTTTTTCATCACGCAAGCAGGCAAACTGGCCCCGTGAACACACAGACATCAGTCATAGGATACCTTCAGGAATTCGGATTTCGGTTCCGAATGCCCACACGGTAAAAAGTGTAGGTCTACTCATGAGCGTAAATTAGGATAATCGTTAACTGGAAAATCAATTATTGACAAAAATAAAGATTTCTAAATGATAATGTATTGTTCACTGGCCACTCGTCTTCTCCAGCGATGATGTGTGCCATTAGAAGAGTCTAAATTTCCCACTTGTTCGGTTACACGCTAGGTGGTTGTTTTGATTTTTGATGCGATCTATAGAGATTCATCTCACTATAAATGAAATGGAAATTTCTACAGTTTTGTATCAATGTTAGTTCCATTTCGTATCTTTCAGACGTAATTAGGTATTTAAGACAGACATTTTTTTTTTTCAAATAGATCATCGTTAGAAAAATTTCCTGGAAAGATACTGTCCTGTATCCTCCATTTATACAGGCTATACGTCGGGCTATGTTAACATTTTGTTGATTGTTTGTAGAGTTTAGTGCCTCTTTCCACGCAGGCGTGGAAAGAGGCACTAATTACTAAATTATAATTAATAATTATAATTACTAAATAATCTTTTTGGATCTTCAAAAGTCCTTAATTGATTAATTATGACTGTTTACTAAACAGCAATAAAGACTCATTGAACATCAAGAAAGATCAGTAGTACGTCTTTTCTCTCTCTGAAGAATGTCTTCTGTAATTTTTTTTTTAATTTTCGTAACAGTTTCTAGTACTCGACTGCTCTCTTAATGTATACTGATTGCGACAGAATAGTTCTCTTGAAAAGATAAAATGCATTATTCGACCTATTATCTTTCCAGCAACAATTATTCGACTAATCAGCATATACTTAATAACTTCATTCTGATGCCTTTTTTCCGGATTTGATTATCGCTATAATTATCACTTGAATATTAAAGGAAATCGTCCTTTCTTAAGGTATTCGTTGTAAACAATTATAAATTCAGAGAATCCAATTAACACTGTTAAAAGTGTGTCACTGGTTATCCAGTCCTCACTAGGGTTTCTGATTTGATCCCTTTAATTTTAATAGGATTTGATTATCAACTTTTTCACATTCTTCTCTCGTCTATTCAAAAATAAATTAATACCATTTATTTTGAAAAATGTTCTTAAAGAACTGGGAGATGGACTGAGTCCTTGACTCTTTATCCCGTCATCTGAATGAAGAAAATCTGTGTGGATGAGTGTTATTGAGCTAAAAGCTCTAGTCATGGTTGGGCAACGGCAATAGCCCAGCCTCAGTTAAAACTTCATTGGCTACAGCATTGCCATTCGTTACCCTGGAAGTCCTAAAAAGGCCTTTTTTTGTTTCCTCCTTCTTTGAAAAATGTTCTTAAGTTCTTAAAAGAACTGGGCGATGAACTGAGTCCTTGACTCTTTATCCCGTCATCTGAATGAAGAAAATCTGTGTGGATAGTGTTATTGAGCTAAAAGCTCTAGTCATGGCTGGGTAACGGCAATAACCGAGCCTCAGTTAAAACTTCATTGGCTAAAGCATTGCCATTTGTTACTCTGGAAGGCCTAAAAAGGACTTAGTTTTCCCATATCCTCAATGCTTTGAAAAATCTCCTTATAGTCCTTATAAGGACTGGCTTAAAGGGGCGAAGCAGAATGCTTTTCATTTTCCCCGTTATCTGTAGAGGACAGTGTAGGGATAAGGTGTTATTGAGCTATTAAAGCTTTGATCATGGCAGGAGGGTAACTGCAATAGCCGAGCCTCAGTTAGAATTTCATTGGCTACAACATTGCCATCCACTACCCTCCAAGGGTATTGGATTGAATGAATCAATCACCGCATCTCACGGTCGATTGATTCTCCGTATTCCGAGGGAATTCCTTTAAAAGATAACTTATCGTATATAAAAAAAAGGTGTATCGATATATTCTAAATATTTTCCGGATTTTAAGTCTAAGTTAGATATTTTAGTTATAAATAAAGTTTTAGTTTTTAAGAAATATTCAAAACATATTTTGGTGAAAAAGATAATAAGCGTTGAAAGCAAGGAGACATTTCCTTTTTCTCTTAATTCTCTGTTGTAGATATATGTCTGGAATATGTCGTAGATGACGCTCTTCATCAATATGACACTGGAATAGTAGTGGCGGACTAAGAATAAATAACTGACGTTTTGCTGACGATATCGATCTTCTGGCAGAAAGTGAAGAAGAATTACAAGAGATAACCAGCCGCGTTTTCGGAACATTAAAAAAATATGGATTATACATAAACCTACTAAAAACAAAAACAATGATAACCTCAAAATAAGACATTGAATTTTTAAAGATACAAATTGGCAATAAACAAATTGAGAATGTAAACAAGTTCACTTAAATGACATTAAATACCGAATTGCTAAGGCAACCGTGGCCCTACAGAAGTTAAAACCATTGTGGTGAGATAACAGAATAGCAATCACAACCAAAGACTAATTGACACTTTGGTGAATTCTGTCCCCTTGTATGGTTGTGAGGCCTGGACTTTATTGAGGAAAGATGAGAGGAGACTTCTGTCTTTTGAAATGAAAACTTACAGAAGACCTTTGAGAATTCCCTATACCGCTCACGAAACCAATGAAAATGTCCGAAAATTGATTGATTCAATAGACGGGAGAAAAGGGAAAATATTCTGACAGTCATCAGAAGAAGACAGATGAAATGGTTCGGACATGTGGAAAGGGCTAATGGCATTCCAAAGCAAGCACTAGAAGGAATCGTTCCGGAACAAGGGTTAGGGACCGACCTCGATTAAAATGGACCGATAACATCAAAAAATGGACAAATTCCCCATTTTCTCAACTGACATCAAGAATAAGAGACCGAGATGATTGGAGGAGGTTAATAAAGAATATCACGTGCCTGTCATGAATGACCCAACGGTCAAGGACTTTACAATAGCGAATATTAATGTAATTAAAAAATTATAATGTTCACAGCTTAATAACATGAATAAAAGTCGTATTTTAAAAGATTAATACTAAATACAGTGATAGCATCACCACTATCACTGACAAAAATAATGGAAAAACTGGATCCAGATTCAGACTACGCAACCATTTAATGACCGGAACTAGGAATATTAGGACTCTAATGCAATCAGGTTCAAATAAAGTTCACAGCTTAAGGGTCAAAGCTGTATAACTGAGAGGAGACCTCCACATAGCCTTTAAAGGAATGCGGAGAACCGACCAGGGCTTCTGACCTAATGTCCAATCCTCACCTTCTCGTGGTGCACCCTGTTGGGTATCTACTTTGATACTGAACGAACGAGGATGGGCTGGCAATTTGGGATTTAGCCGACCAAATTGTATTCTTATTGGTTAAACCAAAATAAAAAATGATGGTACAACATGACAAAATTTCATGCCGGCTGGGGCGTCGCCCGGTTAAACAAGGCCCCCGTTGTTTTCGCCAGGGAACCAGGGCAAACAGCGAAAAGTCAGCTACTGGAACAAATCTGAAAACAAACCCCAACTCAACATCACCAGAGTTAAAGATCGGTACTATCAACGTAAGAAGCCTGAATGGCAAAGAAATGGAGCTAGCTGAGGAATTAGATAAGTACCAGATCGACATAATTGGGGTGACTGAAACAAAAAAGACCAAAACTGGTGAGCTCTTTCTGAGCAATAAATACAAAATGTTATATTCAGGCAATGACAATCAAGGAAAAGAAGGAGTAGCCATAGTATTCAACACAAAATACGAGGCTAATCTTCTTGAATGGCAGTCAGTCTCAAGTAGAGTAATGTGGGCAAATATGAGAATGGGGAACTGGACAATGAGACTTATTTGTGCCTATGGTCCCACAGAAGGTTCTACTAAGGTAGAAGTGGAGGAATTTTTTGAGGCTTTAGAAAAAGCAACTGACACAATGAAAAAGGAAAAGTTGGTCCTTGTTGGGGATCTAAATAGTAGAGTAGGAAACGATTGTGAGACATACAAAAATATTTTGGGAAAATTTGGAGAAAAGAGCAAAGCTAATAATAATGGCAAATATCTGTTGGATTTCTGCTCAGGACATGGACTGGTTATTACTAACACCATGTTCCAACATAAAAATGTGCACAAATTCACATGGAGAGAAGAGGCTAGGAATAAGAAAAGTATCATTGACTATGTTATTGTTGATAGTGATGTTTTCTCCCTGGTGCAGGACACCAGAGTGTACAGAAGATTTGAAATTGGAAGTGATCACTATTTAGTCTTGAGCAGGATAAAATTGAATTTCATATTGAAAAGAATAACATGTAAGAAAGTTTTAAAGCGAATAAAAGTTGAGCAGCTCTCAGATGTGAACTGTAGACTAAAATACAGAAATATTATTGAAAAGAAAATGAAAGAGTTTGAGAACAGGAATCAAACCTTGGAGATTCAGTGGCAAACTCTGAAGGAAGCATTGATTGATTCTGCCAGAGAGGCATGTGGTGAGGTTGTGTGCAAGGATAAAAAAATCAGAACTCCCTGGTGGACACAGGAAGTTAAAGAGGCAGTGAAGGAAAAGAAGAAAGCATATCAAAAGTTCCTGGCAAATAAGTCAGCTTTTACTCTTACAGAATACAGAGACAAATGTAAGAAAGCTAAACAGTGTGTAAAACTAGCTAAACAAAAGTCATGGGAGGACTTTGGCAAGAATATAGAAAATAAATATCAAGAAGGTGGCAAAATATTCTGGAGGTTGTTGAAGAAGCTTAGGAATGGAGGAAAGAGTGCTGTAAAAGGAATTAGAGATGATAAAGGTGAAATGAAAACAGGAGAAAAAGATATCCTTGAAGTATGGAGTAATTACTTTGAAAAACTGCTAAATGAAACAAGCAGTGATGACAGCACAGTGATAAAAAACACTGACCAGGCATGCAGTCAGGAATACATATCCATACTTGAAGTAGAAAAAGCCGTCAAAGGCTTGAAATGTGGAAAGGCAGCAGGAGTAGATGATATTCGACCAGAAATGCTGAAGTATGGTGGTATAAGAGTCTTACAGTGGCTGCACTGCATAGTTCAGAAAGCCTGGACAGAGGGACGAATTCCCAATGATTGGAGTAGAGCTCTCATAGTACCCATATATAAAAAGGGAAATAAAACTGAATGTGAGAATTACAGAGGTATTTCCCTGCTGAGTGTTCCTGGCAAGATCTATGCAAGTATACTTGAGAAACGGTTGAGAAGAATTGTGGAAGAAAAGCTTGGTGAAGAACAAGCTGGATTCAGGCCAAATAGAGGCTGTCAGGATCAGATCTTCACTTTACGACAAATAGTCGAGAAAGCATGGGAATATAACAAAGATCTGTATTTAAGTTTTGTCGATTTGGAAAAGGCATATGACAAGCTGCCAAGAGAGAAGCTATTCAATACGCTGCAGTTATATGGTGTCAATGGGGCATTATATCAAGCAATACGTAGTCTTTATTTGAGTTGTGAGTCAGCAGTTAGAATTGAAGGAAGTACAGGAAGATGGTTTAATGTTAAATCTGGTGTGAGACAAGGATGTACATTATCCCCTCTGTTATTCATTATCTATATGGATCACATTATGAAGGAATGTGGTATTAAACCTGATATCAAAATTGGAGATGTTAATGTCAGCTCTTTGCTTTATGCGGATGATGTTATACTTCTAAATAAATCCGCTACAAATCTGCAAGATTCTCTGACTAAATTGAATAGCTGTTGTAATAGATATGGTATGAAGATCAGCAATAAAAAGACAAAGACAATGAAAATAGGCAGAATCATTGAAAATGTCAACTGTGTTGTGAATGGAGAACCTGTGGAACAAGTAAAACATTTCAGCTACTTAGGCACAATTTTTACTGAAGATGGTAAACTAAATATAGAAATAGACAACAGAATCAGCAAAGCTGGTATCGTGGGAAGTCAATTGAATAAATTCATATGGAATAAGAAAGAAATTAGTCGGAACACTAAATTAGCTGTATACAAGACTGTGTTCAAACCAATTTTAACTTATGGATCTGAGAGCTGGGTCAGAAGTAAAACACTTGACCAAAGACTGGAGACCACAGATATGAGAGTCCTGAGAAAGATTAGAGGCGTGAATAGATGGCATCAATGGCAATATCATATTAAAAACGAGGATATTAGGAAAGAACTTGACATTGTCAGCATCCAGGAATGCGTTAGCAGAGCTAATCTCAAATGGTATGGTCACTTAAATAGAATGAGAGAGGAAAGATTAGCAAAACAAGTGTTCTCTGCCAAGTTGGCAGGAAAACGACCCAGAGGAAGGCCAAGATATAGGTGGATTGATACAGTACAAAGTGCCTTAGACGATAGAAATATAAGATCTGATAATGTTGGAGTCTTGACAAGTAACAGACTGATTTGGAGGAAAATTGTAGATAGGAAGTTAGTAATGATGTAGTTTTTTCATGTAGTACTGTCATATCCTGTACACCCCTTGAGGGTACATGGCAGGAATTTGATGATGATAATGTTCACAGCTTAATAACATGAATAAAAGTCGTATTTTAAAAGATTAATACTAAATACAGTGATAGCATCACCACTATCACTGACAAAAATAATGGAAAAACTGGATCCAGATTCAGACTACGCAACCATTTAATGACCGGAACTAGGAATATTAGGACTCTAATGCAATCAGGTCAACTCAAATTACTACAGCACGAACTAAAAAGATATGAATGGACTGTTATGGGACTTTGTGAAATTCGATGGCCCAAAACAGGAGAGCTAACAACAGATGAAGGACATTTGCTTCTTTACTCTGGATATGACTGCAGCGGAAAAGGTGTCGGGTTTTTGATACACAAATCATCACGAAATTCTGTTAATTCTTTCTGTTAATTGATTTTGTTAATTAATTCTGTTAATATGGAATTCAATCCTATATTATACAATAGCAGAATTGCTCTAGTCCGCCTAAGAGGAAAACCACTCAATATCACCATCAAACAGTCTATGCCCCAACCACAGGCCACGAGGACCCTAAAGTATAGGACGTTTATGGTCAACTTAATGCAACAATCACTGGAGCGAATAGAAAGACTTTTGATTGTACAGGCTGGTTGGAATGCCAAAATTGGAACAGACATCGGCAAAGATTATCTCCCATTTGTCGGACCGTATGGCTATGGGGAAACAAACGAAAGAGGTTTTGAAATTATCAATTTTGCCTGACAAAATGAACTCACCATTACTAACACTCTATTTCCCCATAACCCTTCCAGAAGATGGACATAGACCTCCCCTGATGGTAAAACACACAACCAAATTGACTTTATCCTTATAAGCACAAGATTTAAAAACTCCATCAACCTCACAAGAACCAGATCATTTCCTGGAGTCGACATTGGCAGCGACCACAACATGGTCATCACAACTGTGAATATGAAAATAAGGGAAAAATTACGTACAAAATCAACTCGTAAAAGATATAATATAGAAAAATTAAAAGATCCCCAAATAAATATACTATATAAATACAAATTAAAACAAATTTTGACACAAGCTTCAAGAAATATAATAGTATCGAATCTAAAACCAAATACTTCTCACAAAAGATAACTGAGGCAGCTGAAGAAATCCTTGGATACAAAAGGAAAATAAATAAACCATGGATAACCAAAAATAGTTTGGGCCTATGCGACAAAAGAAGATATTTGAAATCTCATATTAATAGCAGTGATAATAGAGAACAGTATAAAAATATTACTAAGATTATTAAAAAAGTAATCAAACATGCTACAAACTTATGGATATTGGATGAATGCAAAAATATAGAAGAGGACTTAAATAAAAATAATTCTAAAAGTGCTTTTCAAATTATCAATAAGTTAACCAAACCTTTTACTACAGTTAATTGGAGCATAGAAGATGTAGACGGAACTCCTATCACAGATAACCAGAAAATAGTTGATAAAATGAAATGTTACGCAACCAAACGTTTTCAAAAGGACTCTCAACTAACTGGCGATATTTTGGACGGAATTTTGCCAGGAAGTTCGGAGGAAGGAGATTACCCGATATTAAAAGAAGAAGTCATTGCAGCAGTTAACTCCTCAAAAATAGGAAAATCACCGGGAATTGATGGTGTCACAATGGAACTGATACGCGAAGGAGGTGACACCATCACAGACACCTTGCTAAATTTATTCCAGGACTTATGGAACACAGAGACTTGGTCTTCTGATTAGCGAACTTTTGTCCTTGTACTTATTCCTAAAAAGGGAAACAGCAATAAATGTAGCAACTATAGAACAATAAGTCTTATTAGTCATCCAAGCAAAATCCTGTTAAAAATACTATGGTCAAGAATCGAATAGAAAATAGAAAGCAGACTATCAGATGAACAAGCAGGTTTCCGGAAGTCCAGAAGTACAATCGACCATATTTTTACAATACACATACTAGGCGAAAAATACATAGAACATAACAAAATAATCTGTCACAACTTTTTAGATCTTCAAAAAGCTTTTGACTCAATATGGCACGAGGCATTATGGAAAATTCTAGAACATTATGGTATTGACAACAAAATCATTAGGATTATTAAATCTCTTTATTCTTCACCTGATATGAGAATTGAAATTAAAAATTACAGCAGTGAATCATTCCGGGCAGAACGGGGGTAAGACCGGGATGCATCTTGTCCCCTCTTCTTTTTAATTGTTTTCTGGAATATGCCATAGATGAAGCTCTTTATGAATATGACACTGGAATAGCAGTTCGCGGACTAAGAATAAATAAATTACGTTTTGCAGACGATATCGATCTTCTGGCAGAAAGTGAAGAAGAATTACAAGAGATAACCAGCTGCGTTTGCGGAACATTAAAAAAATATGGATTATACATAAATCTACAAAAAACAGAAACAATGATAACCTCAAAATCAGACATTAAATTCTTAAAGATACAAATTGGCAATAAACAAATTGAGAATGTAAAGCAGTTCACTTATCTAGGAAGCAAGTTAAGTCAAGATGGTCGTTCAAAAACTGACATTAAATACCGAATTGCTAAGGCAACCGTGGCCCTACAAAAGTTAAAACCATTCTGGGGAGATAACAGAATAGCAATCACAACTAGACTAAGACTAATTGACACCTTGGTGAATTGTCCTCTTGTATGGTTGTGAGGCCTGGACTTTATTGAAGGAAGATGAGAGGAGACTCCTGTCTTTCGAAATGAAAACTTACAGAAGACGTTTGAGAATTCCCTATACCGCTCACGAAACCAATGAAAATGCCCGTAAACTGATTGATTCAATAGACGGGAGAAAAAGGGAAAATATTCTGACAGAAGAAAAAAAAATACATTTCACTTAATAACAAACAAATTTACTTAAAGGGATAGTGAATATATAGAACTTGTTTCACCTTTGCCATGAGTTACCTCATTATGATATGCCATTTTCTAATTATGATACAAATTAATAATTCAGGCCTCCAATAAGCGGATTGATATCTCACACCGGGCGATGAAATTCATCTCTCACCTAAAGACCACCATAATTCAAAAGTGCAGCCTGTAGCTTGAAAACATGTATGATAACCATTCGTGATCCCCATCCACATCAGAATAAACGTCTTCACACGTGATATTTTATCAATTTGTCTTAATAAATGGAAAGATACAATAAACAATTTCTTGGTAGTCACTGTAACCAAAGGCGTCTTTCCAGGTACTTGATGAGTTTCACTACAAGGTGTAATGCTACTGCTTTGCTTAATGGAAGAGCAAAGACTCCATCCCCACCTCACAAAAAATCTTAACTCATTTTGAGTGATGCAGGAGAAAATACATATAGCGGTGTGTGTGTGTGTGTGTGTAGGAAGGATATTGCCAAGCTATATATATATATATATATATATATATATATATATATCTCATGGAGAAAAACTGATCGCTGCAGTTCTAATTCATATGTTGATTGGCATTAAGTGACTGCCAAATGAGATGATTTTCTTGATATTTCTGCCTCAGTTCCTTGGCTAGAGTATCATTTCCCGTCTCCGATCCAAACATATTCATTGACCGTATCGCTGAAAACGTTTCCTTGCTATGAAAATATCTATTCCAATTTCCACTTTTAAAATCATAAAAGTGTGACAAAGCTTTTGAAAAGAAAAATCAAACCCATCACATCACCTGACATTCCTTTTCTATATATATATATACCAATCTAGACTATTTGTTAGCAAATTATTAACACATCCAAAACTGATATTGAAAGCTCAAGCAAGAAAGTGGCATCTTGTCAAAATGGCACTCATGTTTGGTGCTCCTTTGCCAACTATTACTTGACACAGCATTTGTATAAACTTGCTATCACCTATTTTGCATTTGGATGGTACTATTGCATCTTTACCGTCAGAAAACAAAAGTCTGTCTTCTTTTCCTTGAATTTGTGATCACTGTGACAGGACTCTTACTGTTCTAAATTCAGAATAGTCACCGTGTCCTTTGATTTTTTTTTCCCAGAAAAGTGTGGTTATTTTGAACAATTTTATTGACGAGAAACGTCTTACTGGTATCCTTAACTATCAGTATTTGTATAAATTCTGATGCAAAGGAGCAACCTTATGGAGCTAGAATCCTCAAAATAAAAATATGTTTTGTACAACCTTTTATACTAAAAAATAATATGCTAAAGTAATAACAACTTTTTACAGTAATGGTATTATCTCTCACTTTCTACCGTAATGGCACCATCCCTATAAGATAATGAAACACTTATTTTAAATAAAAGTGTTGCACCGAAGTACAAACGACAAACGAGTGCTAGGAATTCATTAATGATATAGGAATTGTATAGACGACATCTCGAACAGAAACTGGATTTAACCAGAGAGGGATCTGCACGAGAATTGTATGATCATTTAAAAAAATGTGTACACAAGACTGCTGAAGAGGCCCTTCAAAGAGACGGTAAGAGGCAAGGAAATATAGAATGGATGTGTCAACAGTGAAATAGAATACAGAAGAAAATAAGATAATTTATAAGAGATGGTTGCAGTAAAAGCCTTTAAGGCAGAGAGGAGTATAACAGTATTAAGCAGCAAGATAAAAGAATGGCGATTAAGGCTAAAAAAAAGAAGTGTGGGGTGGAACATTAGTCGCTCTGCAGAGGCGTGGACATTTATGCGACCAGTACGAGTCCTTTATCGATCTTGAATAAGACTTAATATTATTTGCCTTCAGCATTTTAAGAGATATTCACGAAGGTTTATTATATGAGAGGTTGGGATATCAAAGAGACGAAAGACTATTGTCTGGAGAAAGAACATTCGAAGCGACCAGAGGAGGTGATACGGGCTGTTCGAGCATCAAAGAATAGAAAGGCGGCTGACCCTGGCGGAATGGTAAGAAAGATGTTCAAATATAATAGTCATCAAGCATTACAGGTCATCACAATGATATTCGGCAAAGTAATTGCAGGTGAGGATATCTCTTATGAGTGGAACTTGGATATATCATCCATCCATGAGAAGGGCAATAAGAAAGCTAAAATAATATTCTTTAAAATATAACGTAAGTCAACTTTTATTATTTTTTTTATGTAGCTGCTGCTCACGAAAGGGTTTGTAGACCTAGAGTACATTCGTACCTTGAGTGGGCTAAGGATGTTTTCCTATTTTTATTAATTTTTCAAAGTCCTTTAACCTTGCTCTGGAGACCAAACATGGATTTTTGTCGAGCCACTTCAGTCCTCCAATAAACGGGACAATGTTCTCACGCCGGGTGATGAAGTTCATCTTTCATCTAACGACAATCACAAACACCCATGACTGTGATGGGATTCGAATTCAATCTATTGGCTGGAAAGCGAATACGCTAACAATTTCGAATTCTTCCTTCAAAATAGCAGCTACTCATTCCGGACTGGTCGCTCTGCTCTATGTCTTCTCCGTCATATCAATATCATTTTAAAATAAAGATTCCAGACATAAATATTTCACTCTAAATAAGGTTTAATCATTGCTTTCAAAAGGGAGGGCTGGATAATTATATCTGTCAACTAGTAAAAATGTCTGAGTTAATGAAATTTCATTAATTCACTAAATATAAAATGTTGAAACCATTTCCTGCATCTAATCCTTTAGTCAGCGCATCATAGCACCTTTTCGATAAACAGGACTTACCTTTAACAAAACGGTTTCGTAATTCGGTTGATAATTTCATTAGCATCTAAATATGAAAGCAAACATTTTCATTTTTTCAGCTTTCATACATATTATGAAGTTTAAAAAGATGCGAAATTGAAATTGAGGACACAAGAGAAATAAATGTTTATGACAAGAGATGGTTCGTGTGTGTGTGTGTGTGTGTGTGTGTGTGTTAGGTCCATACCGTTGGTTAACCTAGAGCAACATATATTGTGCTACCAATGTTTTAAAAGCAAATTATGATTTTTTTTTTTTTTATTTGAAGACTGATCATTTTGGTTATACACTTACTTCCAGTTTCAGAACTGATAAAGTGGTTATTGCAATAATATAGCTTTCTAATATAGATATGTATTTTTCACAAATCTCGGTGGAACACTGTGAATTTTTACTAAAACCCTAAGGGATCCACTGATTTAGTTTACGATCTCCTTGAAGCATAGTTAGCAAATCATTGGGATAAGTTCGTAAAGCCAGATTACAACATGAGGAATAGCTTGCTTTTGACTGTAAAAGCTAAGAGGGATACGGTTAGGTGGAGATAAATAGCATTAGAGGTTCAAAGACTTATGAATATTCTTCTCAATAGGATTACCGCTTTAAATAAGACCAGTTGTCAGTAAAGTAAACTCATACTTCACTAGGTTTCTGTATAAACATGTACTCTGTTGTCAACTGATATCCAAATGCTTTTGATGGTATAATGCACAATTATTTATATTTGTGTTAAAACAAAGACATAATTAATACGATGTATTAAAATGAAACAATAAAATGCTCCAAAAAAGGTCCTAATTTTAATGCAAATAATGAAATTTCTCTTCCAAGAGAAAAACCGATTTTTTTCATTGCCGATTGGTATTTAGTGATGCATACCTCTGGATCTATGAATAGAGAAAGAGAGAGAGAGAGAGAGAGAGAGAATGCTTAATGCATTACACGTGTTCATGCACAAATGTGTTTCCTTTAAGCAGGTCACACATCATCACGTATGCAAATAGACAAGTTTCGTTACGGTCAATTGCAAATGAATATTTATGAACACGCTAAAATTTGCATTTCCAAACCTTTTCGGTTTGAATTAGATACGCATTTATGCTAGACATGGATTGCAATGGATG
Source organism: Typopeltis vanoorti (assembly GCF_054136105.1). Classification (NCBI taxonomy): domain Eukaryota; kingdom Metazoa; phylum Arthropoda; class Arachnida; order Uropygi; family Thelyphonidae; genus Typopeltis; species Typopeltis vanoorti. The sequence goes on along the minus strand of NC_143553.1, from coordinate 153,813,872 downwards.
ACAAAACTTATAAAAGCCATAGTAATCTTCATTGAGGCTCAGTTAGTAATCAGAGAAATTATAATTAGAAGGAGATCGATGCAACAACGATAGGATGAATGCAGAGGAAGCTCTAGTTTGGCACCGTTCCTTTTAATGTCAGCGGAGTTTTCACATAACAGGAAAGTAAATATTGGTGAAATGCGCACATCTATGCTTATCATCAGTAGTATTTATTATTTAAATTTGATTTGATGTACTTATATAATTACATTTAAATTTAAATAATAGTGAATTGCGAAATCCAGCAGTCTACGAATTTCCACAAAAAAAAAAAAGAGTTTATCATATTCCCTATAGGGAAAATAAGGAGTTTGAAGAATAATTTTATTATATTTTATTTGATTAAACAAAATACAAAACTGTATACCGGAATTTCATTTTTTAGAGGTTGTTTCTGCCAAAAGCGACCTTGAAATTAAAGGCATGGGTGAAAGGTCGGAGTTCGTCCCTAAATACAATTCATAGCCACTTCCATCGACTTTTCGCACCGACTAAATGATAAAAGTGACAATAAGATATCGGAAATTAACCTAAACAAAGGCAATCCACTTAACCTAGGCCTTTTCCCTGGAACTCCTTTCAATCAGTTACTCACAGACGCTCTGTTTCTGTATTATGTATGCCAGCCTGGTTGGCTGAGTGGTTAGCGTATCCGCTCTTCAGTTTGGTGGTCGGTGGTAGATGGCGTTGGTGTATATGATGAAGGTGATGGTGGAGTCGGAGACTTGTAGAGTAGGTGCTCTCCTCGATGAATCTTTGGACTCCCTGGAGGTGTTACGTAATAATTATGTCTATACGTATTTTTCATGAGCCAGCTTCATTGAACTGGACTCTACCAGTTCAATGAAGCTGGCTCATGAAACCAGTGAGTTTGTTACGATATCTTTCGTCCACTTTTCTTAATTACATAAGAACACCAGCAACTACTGGTCAACATCTGCACACAGTTCAGTTCTAGACACCGTAACAACCTCTCTCTAATCACTTATTCACACATAGTACCGCTGTGCTATTGATTTGGTGACCTCTCATAGGTGAGTTCGATATTTATTAGTCAAATGACTGATCATTGTTTGATATCTTAACAAACTCACTGGACATCCAAAATATTAAACTATTTGGAAATTGAGCATTCTTCGAGGTGATAAAGCCTATTAAATAAGAAAATATATATAGTATTCTACGCAGAAAGGAACACAGTATTATGAAGTAGAAATAATTTTTACAAAGTAATAAAAAGCACATTATTTTGATATCCGCCGTTATAACCTTTGAATTTAACATTATCCAACTTACATATTTATAAGTATCGATCAACAGAGTTCTGCAAACTGCCACATAAGAATAATCAATATTGAAATAACCATTTAGATAAAAGCCTTAGTAGGATGTTGAATTTTTAATTTTCCGTTTTATGATAATTTATACTTCCCGGATTGCGAACAGTATATTCTACCAGTAAAGCTTTCAGTAACGATTTCCGAATTACAACCCCCCCCCCTACTCATCTGACTCCGTTCACCCACGATAAGTGCTTAAGAAGAAATCTCATCCACACACACACAGAACAGCTCATTACCTCCAAGACTTAGCTGAGCAGTTCCTTGGGCAGACTCTTTATCATTCGAAGCGAAACACTGGTACATTCCTCGATCTTCTCTTTTCACGTCTGCTATTCGAAGGAGGTCACGAGATGTTAACTGCACCCTAGAGCCAGGATGGAGCGGGCGTCCATCCTTCATCCATTCGACTGTGACTACGGGATGACCGGTGATTGTACAATTGAAGGTGGCTGAGGTTCCAACATCCACAGTCTGCAGAGCTGGTTGGACGGAAATTAAAAGGGACTCTAGAATTAAAAATAAAAATATACTATTATTGATCTATAAAATATTGTCTATATTTACAGGAAATTTTGTTACTAGATTATGTACACAAAACGTATAATAATATGCATAATAGCGATGTACAGAAACACACTTCTGGAGCACAATATATTAATATATGTATTAATATTAATATATAAATATAAAAATATAAATAATACACACTTCCTTCTTATAAGTCCTTATAAGGACTGGCTTAAAGGGGCGAAGCAAGAATGCTTTTCATCTTCCCCGTTATCTGTAGAGGACAGTGTAGGGATAAGGTGTTATTGAACTATTAAAGCTCTGATCGTGGCAGGAGGGTAACAGCAATAGCCGAGCCTCAGTTAGAACTTCATTAGCTACAGCATTGCATCCATTACCCTCCAAAAGTCCACTCAATACGCTTCCTTATCCTTATCCTTATAAGGACTGGCTTAAAGGGGCGAAACAAGAATGCTTTTCATCTTCCCCGTTATCTGTAGAGGACAGTGTAGGGATAAGGTGTTATTGAACTATTAAAGCTCTGATCGTGGCAGGAGGGTAACAGCAATAGCCGAGCCTCAGTTAGAACTTCATTAGCTACAGCATTGCATCCATTACCCTCCAAAAGTCCACTCAATACGCTTCCTTATCCTTATCCTTATAAGGACTGGCTTAAAGGGGCGAAACAAGAATGCTTTTCATCTTCCCCGTTATCTGTAGAGGACAGTGTAGGGATAAGGTGTTATTGAACTATTAAAGCTCTGATCGTGGCAGGAGGGTAACAGCAATAGCCGAGCCTCAGTTAGAACTTCATTAGCTACAGCATTGCATCCATTACCCTCCAAAAGTCCACTCAATACGCTTCCTTATCCTTATCCTTATAAGGACTGGCTTAAAGGGGCGAAACAAGAATGCTTTTCATCTTCCCCGTTATCTGTAGAGGACAGTGTAGGGATAAGGTGTTATTGAACTATTAAAGCTCTGATCGTGGCAGGAGGGTAACAGCAATAGCCGAGCCTCAGTTAGAACTTCATTAGCTACAGCATTGCATCCATTACCCTCCAAAAGTCCACTCAATACGCTTCCTTATCCTTATCCTTATAAGGACTGGCTTAAAGGGGCGAAACAAGAATGCTTTTCATCTTCCCCGTTATCTGTAGAGGACAGTGTAGGGATAAGGTGTTATTGAACTATTAAAGCTCTGATCGTGGCAGGAGGGTAACAGCAATAGCCGAGCCTCAGTTAAAACTTCATTGGCTACAGCATTGCCATCCATTACCCTCCAAGGGTATTGGATTGAATGAATTAATCACCGCATCTCACGGTCGATTGTCCCTCCACCGGAAACTTTTCAAATAACAAAATTCCAAAGATTTAAAAATATTCTAAATTAATTTCCAACACCTTTTGTCGATTACGATGCTTCAAATGAAAATAAAAACCCTGGCATAAGTTTTTTGCGGATTTGAGGTCTTGAATAGACCGTGAGATGTGGTGATTAATACCCTTGGAGGGTAATGGATGACAATGCTGTCGCCAATGAAGTTCTAACTGAGGCTCGGCTATTGCTGTTACCCTCCTGCCATGATCAGAGCTTTAATAGCTCAATAACACCTTATCCCTACACTGTCCTCTACAGATAACGGGGAAAATGAAAAGCATTCTTGCTTCGCCCCTTTAAGCCAGTCCTTATCCTTATAAGGATAAAGAAGTATTTGCGTGGAGTTTTCCAGCTTAATAAATAAACAAAATAATAATTTTGACTCCAATAAAGAAGGATTTTATTTCATTCTTTGATTTATATTAATATTTGTTTATATTTATTTTTTAGATTTTTATATAATAATGTTGGCTCCAATAAAGAAGGATTTTATTTCATTCTTTGATTTATATTTATATTTGTTTATATTTAATTTTTATATTTATTTTGCTCCAATAATATTTTTATATTTGTTGATATTTATTTTGCTCCAATAATAACTGTGGTGTTGCAGCGTTATACAGCTCGAATTTCAGATGTGAATTCCAGTCTACTGCCTCTTCAGTGTTGACTTGCTTTTTTTCATATTTGATGGTATTAATTTTTGATATATTACTTAAAAAAAAGAGTGGGTAAAGCCGTCTAGGAACATCTGGATCAAATCACTTGTAAGAGGAGACCGAACTGTATGACTATGGAGGCAGACTTACCATATTCTTTCTTTATTTCAGCAAGACTGAAATAAACTATTCCTTGTACCTTACACAAAGTAAGACGCAAGTATTTTCCTAACTGGATAGAAAGTGTTGAATGATGAGACCTGTAGAGTTATCTCTACAGGTTTCATCAAATGGGAAAGAATATAATTTTAGAAATTTTGTGCTATTTACAAAAAACGGAACTTTTTTTAATCTAATTTTTAACTAATACGAAAAGCAGGCCTTTAATTTTCTCTACGTACAGATCGAAATACGAGATTGAAAATTTTTTAAATGTAAACAATTTAAAACGAACGACCCACTTAATAGTCATTTCACACATTGACATTACTCGCATAACACAAATAATAACAAGATAAATCTAAGAAGCAGTTGAATAAAAATGCTTCATGATCTTCATGTAAGGCAAGTAATAAATCATTATTGGTAAACATCGCATCAATTTCCCAAATTTTTAACTGCCAATAAATAATGTGGATCATCCATTCACGGTGATTAATAAAACCCTGCGGCCATATTTCAAAGTGCTTATAATTCCTTTCGCAGACATAGTTGTCTGATCGTTCTACACTATTTACAGTCCTCCAAACATCAAACTCTCAAGATCACGATAAATGTGAGTTTTCCTTTTAATCTCAAATAAAGTTACGGGTTAAAGTAGGGGTCGAAGAGAAAGCTCTTAATCATTATGTAATGAGAAACAGCAACACCTCCTAACACTTCCAAAACCACGAGGGAAAACAACAGCATACTAGCAATTATTGATTACAAACGTTAACATCAATAGCGTGGATCTAATTTTGCTGGGTTATCTGTCTTAATTTTCAGTCATTGCAGCTTAGTAATGCAATCTATCTAACAAATCACTTACACTAATACATGCGTAGAAGTTCTACATTCTTGCCTGAACTTGCTGTAATTGAATGGTGTGATTGAAGACACAAATCTTTCATTTTGACAAATAGAAGACCCTTACAATGACATTGCGTTACAGCTAAATAATAAAACGGCCAAGAGAGGCGATTTCAATTCCAATGAAGGCTTCAATTTTGCTATAAATTGATCCTGTTCATACGTCAACGAGTCTGGTGTCAAATAAATCAAAACTTGGATTTAGAAAAAAAAAAAACCTGTGATTTAGACAAAAAAAAAGTATAATTTAATAATTACATTATATTATAGCATAGAACAAATTATAAAAAATGTGGTATCTAAATAAAAAAAAATCTAAATTATATTCTAACCTCGAGTAAAGTATCAAATATATTATATAAAAAAAAATATATAAAATATATTGTCAATTGATTAAATTATAAAGTAAAATAACAATACAGAGGCAAAAAAATACTATTAAAAATTTTAGTTGAAATCAATGTAGAAAATGCAGCATATTCTGTAAAATTATAAGTTCCAATATCACTCAAGATGTTATTATTGTATTATCATATTATATATGATAATACAATAATCATATTATATATGATTACACATATTGTATATGTAAATATTTTAGCAATCAATAAATTACTATTACTATTATTTACTTGAAATATAACAAAATGCTAAATTTCTGATAATAATGATACAAGATCCAGCAAGAACAAAAATAGTATTAGATAACAAGATCTTAGAACAGTTGAATTCATTTAACTAACTAGGATGTACGATCACATATGAAAATGAAAAAGATATAAACGTAAAAATTGCAAAATATTAAAAAAAAAAACAGGTGTAATTAACTCTATATTTAAACCAAACTTAGTTCAAAAACAAACCAGACTAATGTATAGCCCTACCAGTCTTAATGTATGGAAGCGAAATCTGGACAATAAAACAAAAAGACAAACAAAGATTAACAACAGCAGAAATGAAGTTTATGAGAAAAACTGCAAAGTATTCCCTATTTGATCACAAAAGAAACGAAGATATTATGAAAGAATTAAACCAAGAACCAGTAATAGAAAAAATTAAAAAATATAAACATAAATGGATGGAACACGTTCAAAGAATGAAAACAGAAAGATTACCAAAACAAGCCTTCAAATACAAGCCATTAGGGAAAAGAAAGAAAACCAGGACGTCCTCTTAAACGATTCAAGCCGGAACAGGCCATGCCAGGCCTAAATCCTTGATATGCATGATGATGATGAATGATACATTGTTACCTAAAATTAAACTAACTAAAAATATAATACATAAATGTAGTCATAATTATGTCACGATTTTAGCTTAAATTATAAAAATATATTTAATAATGACTATAATATATAGATGTAATCATTATTATGTCATGATTTTAGCTTAGATTATGAAAATATTTTAATGGAGACTGAAATTATTAATCCACTATTATTACATAAACCTAAAAATTATCCATATTTTTCTATCTAAAATAAACTGATATTGATGAGTAAACTACACTGGTATAAGAATAGAGAACACCATACTCTTGGAGGGTAATTGGAGGCGATGCTGTAGCCAATGAAGTTCTAACTGAGGCTCGGCCATTGCTGTTACCCTCCTGCCATGACCAGAGCTTTAATAGCTCAATAACAACTTATCCCTACACTGTCCTCTACAGATAACGGGGAAGTTGAAAAGCATTCTTGCTTCGCCCCTTTAAGCCAGTCCTTATAAGGACTTAATAAACTACACTGATCATCATTTTATAAAATTACATAAAATAAAAATGTACTTAGTAGTAGTTGAAATTATCGATTCACAAAATATAAATCTAAAAAAAATGTAATGATTCAATAAATTATGAATTCTACACAATTTTGTGTCTATTCAAAATATAAATAAAAAATCACCATATATATATATATATTTACAAATGTGGTTGCTTCATTACTGATCTTTATGTTAACTGCCATCCTTATAAGGATCGGCTTAAAGGGGCGAAGCAAGAATGCTTTTCATCTTACCTGTTATCTGTAGAGGACAGTGTAGGGATAAGGTGTTATTGAGCTATTAAAGCTCTGATCATGGCAGGAGGGTAACAGCAATAGCCGAGCCTTAGAACTTCATAGGCTACAGCATTACCATTCATTACTCTCCAAAGGTGTATATATATATATATTCTATCTATTTAATCTTCGATTAAATAATATAATTATATACATGTAGTATGTTTTAAATTATCTAAATGTTTTATGTACTTAACAAAAAACATTTTGCATCCATCGAGTATTTCAGGTAGCAAATATTTATAAACATGTTACAGAATACGTTTCTGTCTTAAACACTGAGAAATAAGTATGAAAATTTCTCTCTCTCTCTCTCTCTCTCTCTCTCTTTGGGGGATTTGGCCATATATTCCACTGTAAAGCTATTGAATAAAACAAACAGCTGCAGTCATTATTAATGGTTTCGTCATACATTCCGAGAATCTCGTGATAGAAAGAAACATAGTAACCTACGGGAATGATTACCAACTGCCTTAACAGCTACAAGAGCAAATAAAACACGCCTCGGGATCTACGTGTGGTAATAAACACAAAAACTAAACCTTCGAGAATGTTTTGCTACCTACTTCCATAACTATACATCTTTAACGTAACTGCGAGATTTCATTCCTGCGTGTAAGAAGCCGTAATGATGTTATATCGTCTGTTGCAAAGATTCCTTTTTCACTTTTTTTCTGTTAGTGTGATCCAAAACGACAATTATGTTTTTTTTTCGCTCCATACCAAAAAACTAAATAAATACACACCACTAAATCAAAAATAAATACATTAAGTAAATATCAACCTAATAAATACAAATATATAAATAAACCATAAATTAAAAAAAAAAAAAAAAAAATATATATATATATATATATATATATATATATATATATATATATATATGTATAAAGAAATAAGTACATATAACTATTATATGAAGGGGGAGTTGATGGAATCGACCGTGAGATGCGGTGATTAATACCCTTGGAGGGTAATGGTTACCTCTACAGATAACGGGGAAGATGAAAAGCATTCTTGCTTCGCCCCTTTAAGCCAGTCCTTATAAGGACTTAATATAACTATTATAACTAAATAAGCATACATACTTTTCGTATTGCAATGAAGTAAATATCAGTCTATTTTATTATTTATTTATTTTTTGGTGTGCTAATTTTAGCATAGCGTAATAATTACTATAATAATCTTAAAAAAAATATTTTAAATAACAAATAATTGTTAATAATTACAATTACTTTTTAAATTGAATTTTATTATTATTATTATTATTATTATTATTATTAATTTACTTTGAATGAAAGCCAAAGTGATTTGGGGGGAAAATAAAATAATATATATAAATTCCCAAATGTTTGATCCGATAGTGATAGTTAATTGGACTGGATGCAATGCAGGAGCTAACACTTTGTTCCATAGAAATGTCAATAATTTAAGCAGTGGGTTATTTCAACTAAGGTAGATAAGAAGAATTAATTAATCGCAACTGACCTAAGCGAGGTCAATTTGCGTATTTCTACGGAAGAGCGTTATCACTGGTTGAAGTTACTGGCGAAGCAACTGGAGCTACGAAGCCAGCGTATTCTGTCTGTTAACTGCGTTTATTCACCAACCTGCTTGAGTATTTGGAGGGATAAAAAATATATATTTTGTAGGAGGAAACATGCTTTCATTATCTAATTCATCTTAAATTAAAAAAAAAAGTTCTTATCAGCTTAGGATTTGAACGTCAAGTCATTCTAGCGACTGCACTACAGAAGTGCGACACGTTACTATGGTAACAAACACGTTTAAGGTTGTGGTTCATCGCAAATTCGTACTTGAAATTGGTGTGTTGTTATGTTAACGAAAAATTTAAACGTGGCCAACGGGCTTATGAATAAAATCAGGTTTATTATTATGTGAGAGGAGGCGATACGACTATTGCTGGTTTTATGCAGAAGCCATGTCCACTCAAACTCCGTCTGTCACTACTTTGCCATTTATATTGCAAAACTGCAATTGTTGAAAACGGGTAGCATTCTACATGACAATCAACTAGATCCAGATATTGACAATAGGCCTTTACTTAGTAAAATCTATTTTACTATTGCAAAATGCACAAATGAAATTATCAGATGTGCGAAATTGTTCTTTCAGTAAATATTAATTGCAATACAAATTTTGGTTGAAGTGTTTTGACATGTTTTTTACATTTAATTCGATTCTTTTTAATATCTAGGTTCACAAACGTTATGTTTTTTGGAAAAGCAAAAATTTCAACTAATGAAGTTTAAATTCAATGTTTCATTGTCTGTTCTCGTATTCCCATTGAGTTTTATCAACGGCATACTTATAAAGGAGAGTGAGTTACGTATGTATCCTGACATCAAAATATTATTCCATCCCTCCATAGCGAGAAACAAATTTTTTCGCCCTTGCTTCATGTGTGTGTGTGTGTGTGCGCGCGCGCGCGCATTTATTACTTCCATTAAAAGTGTTGTGCATTCCACTGAGAAAATAAAATGATAATGAAATACGCTTCACTATGTATCGCATATATAGCCCCATTCATGTATGTTGATGTAGAAATAGCATAGATTGTCTTATATATATATATATATATATATATATATATATATATATATATATATATATATATATATATATATATATATATATATATATATATATATATATATATATATATATATATATATATATATATATATATATATATATGATACTTCTGGAGTAATTAGCCATATGTTATTGGAGGGGAGAAAAGAAAAAAGAAAGAAAAAGTCCTGTAAGGCATAATGAGTCTCATTAAGATGAAAAATTCATTCCTGCATCTTATTAACATCAAAAAGTCGTTTATACATCACTTTTTATGGTAATTCCAAACACGAACGGGTGTCTAACTTATAATAGATTAGCGCAGTGAATGCAGAGAAAAATAAGAGATATGCGTTAACATAGGATTTGAAGAGCAGCTCGTTTTTAGGAAGTATATAAGAGAGAAGGCTGTTGTTCTAGCAATCGAAAGAATGGACCTAACCGAAAACATTTGTTCTATGAACTTTCAGGTCGACTGTACAGAGATAAATATCTACTGCACGTGACTGAACAATTTAAAAAAAAAAGTGGCAATAATATTTATGCCAATTCTGATGATCAGTGACTATGAAAATCTCTGTAGCAAAACCTGAATTTCTGAAGTGAACTGGTGAAAGACAGGTTCAATAATCAACTTAATACTCTTCTGTATTGAGTTACGACTTTTTAAGGAACTCTTGGGTGCACTGCTACAAATGTAAGAACCTTTAATGAAGGACTGGGTTTCCTAATTCTATACGGTTAATAATTGTTGACAGGCGAATGTCTTGAACGAAAGAGAAAAACATAATTTCTTGGATGGAGTGATATTTGTAATATGTTTATACCAAGAAAGCTTGAAGGCAAGCAGTGGCGTATCCAGAGGGGGGGGGGGGAAAGGGGCCCTAGAACTCCAAAGAAAAAGAAAAAAGAAACACTACAAAATTTTCCCAAAATCTTTTCCTGGTTAAAATTCATTTTTTTATTTATGTTGTGCCGTGTCTTCTATTTCTATACTACTTATGAATTAGCGTTCACATAAGGGGTGGGAATATCTTATAGCTCTCGGGATTCACGGTCGCTGTGAACACAAAGCGAATGAAGTAGGGCTCGCTACTTCATTTGCTTGAGCTGGGCCAGAGGAGATCATGGATATCATGTATTGGCAACCACTGCAGATGCTCAGTCATAGGTCGTATGTAGTGCGTAGTGTGTATTCTCAAATCGTCTACTCAACTATTCCCCCCAAGATTAAATCCTGAGTGCGCCACTGGAGACCAGTATCATCTCCAATCAAAATAAAATTAGACGAGTTCTCATAATGCCTGAATACTACTGTGCTGGTGCAACTACTACTACGTTCACGCAGTTAGCCAAGTGGCTATGCGCTTCGCAACCATATGCCTGAGGAAGGAGTGTCCTAGGTTCGATTCCCGTCGACGACGTGAGGAGCTTAAGGATCTTCCTCAGCCATAGCCAAGTTAGCCGGTCTTGGGATTGGACAGCAGCGCTTTCCCCAGTTTATCTGGAGTTTTTCATCCCGCAAGCAGGCAAACCGGCCCTATGAACACACACGGATACAGTCAGGAATACTTAAGACAATCCCTCCAGCCACGGGTCTGAATTGTCAACTATGCCGGTCTCGATCCCGGATAAAAAAAAAAATAGGCGGGATTGAGGTGGTGCCGTACCTCCCCGTAAAAGGGACTCACGGCCGTTGAATCATCATATTAGATATGAAGAACATAACTTAAATTTCTGCAGAATTTTCCATAAACTTTGATCCAAGGAAGATCACATAAGCATGAAGATTTCCAGCTGATTGATAGCAATGGAATTTAGGTTTGTGATCGTTTATTAGCATAGCATAGTGGTTTGTAGAGAGCGCTGAAGTTGTTCTTTATGACTTTCTCTATTACTTTAGATAGAAAAGTCATATCTCCCCCTGTAAGGCAGTCTAACTCGATGGGCTGAGAAAAAGTAGAGGTGACTACTGCTCTGTCAACTTCAATAATACCAAAACACAGTATTTTATTTCCCTTTCCTTTACCTTTGATATTACTCAGATTTACAGGCAAGATGGGATTTCTCTTTTTTTTCTGCTAACTTAGAGCTCCAGGGTTTTCTGATATAAGCATCACATCCATTGCTTTCTCGGCCTCTAATAATATACAGTAGTCAATACCCTTTTCCACTCAAGACTACTCTCAGCTACTAACATTACGGGTCTTTTGTATCTCAGTCGGTATCAATGTGGTTTTGAAGGCATGATTTGAAAATCCATCTAGGATGTGAAGAACCATACGGTTTTGTTCGCCAGAGATGAGCCAGTCGATCTAATATGGAGATAGAAAGGATTTAGTTTTCTCTAAGATCTACAGCTTCCAGATGTTAGTCGAAACCGTATCAACAGGTTCCTTTCCACTCCACACACACATAAACATTTGTCCAGAAACGCTACTGATGTACTATGTAGAGTTTGTGACCTCTCTTATGTGAAATTAAAAATAAATAAATTGCTAAAATCACGAAGCTAATAATGTTTCAGAAAATTCTAAGGTTTTTTTTTTTTTTTCGCATGTCATTTTTAGTTATCCACAGTTGATTAATAAATAAATAAATACAGTATCCTACAGAAATTAGTCGTGAGCAAACCAGTCTGGCTGAAAAAAAATAAGTAGTCTTGGTTGGTCGAGTGGAAGCACACCCGCCGCTAGGCGGCACACGTGGCATGGGTTCGAATCCCACTGTAGGATGCATGTTTGTAAAAGCCCCGCTCTGGACAAGCGTGTATAGCTTCTTGAGTTTATAAGGCTTGTCTTTTTTTATTAAAAAAAAAATTAATATTGCAAAAGAAACACAACTTGTATTCCAGTATTTATTTTTATCATTTTCCTTTATTTTATATAATAATTTTTTGGTTACTCTTACAAGCAGAAAAATCGAATAATTCTCCTACGATGGGTAGAGCCTCTGCTACTAATGGCTCAGTTAAGTAAATTTGAACGCGGTTAGTAGTTGGAAGGGGGAAATCGTTCGATGCTGTTGACACACTCTCCCTCGATGAGTCTTTGGACTCCCTGAAGGTGTCTAATAATAATAATAATAATAATAATAATCTTCGGAATTACACATAACATATTCTGTAAAATGATAATGACGAAACATATCACGTGATTATATCAACCATTCAGATTTCCAGGCGTGATCCCTGTAAGCGAATTTGTACACGTTCCCGAAATAGATTATGGATTTAAAGGGGAAATGAAAATTTGAGATATTAAAAAAAAAAAAAATTCAACGTAACAATTGGAAAAGTTTGAAACTATCTTTTTCAGCTCTCCAATAAGTAAAATTGAAATAATGATATTTCATGCAACTAATCCAGGACAATCAACAACTTCGTTTACTTTTCTTTGAGCTGCTACTTTAGTGTGTGGAACATTCTTGGAGAAAAGTACACAGCGACAGATCTCTTTCACTCTGCCTTATTCCCAAAGGTAGAGTTCACTTCTCCGGGAAATAACACTTAATCCGGTTCTCACTGCTGGTAATGGAATATTAAGAAGGCTTCTCGTTGGGGGAATGTAATCCTATTAGGGCAATAACACGCTCTTCTTTCCCCAAGGAACTATTAGAGCTACGGATACCTCCAACGTGCACAAACACACACAAAGTAGCAAAGACCTAGCTTTCTTACTTTGTTCGACTAATTAAAAATTAAAATCATTTTAATAAAATAGAAAATAAGGGTCGTTTTTTTGCTATTTAAACCACTACATCAGATGATCTCCTCCCCATCATATAAAAATTATCAAAGGAAACGTATAAAAAAAAGAATACGTTAATGGACTGTTCGGAAGTGCATCATTTTAAAAATAGTTTATTTATTCATAAGATTTTCTGATCGATAAATGGTGTAGGAATAATATTCATTTTTATGTTAATTAATTTTTTTCCAGCACTTAAATTCGGCATTAGTATGTAAATATTACATTTTATGTTATTTTATTTGTAAAATACTAAGAGATAATTGCATGAATGTCTAAAGGATCTAAAGAACAGCACTTTGAACAACATTTTAAACCACTGTCGGTTTTAATTGCTTTTCGGTATAGTTATTTAAAGTAACCGTAGTAAGCCCACTGGAGGCAAGCTTAATTTCATGGTTTTAATAGCAAGTTAACATAAAAATAATCACTTACACATAAATCACAAAAGCGAAAACTTGTTAAGAAGTAAAAGAAAAGTAAACAATTAAGAAATGTGGATGTTATTGCAAATACTGCTTAATTTTGACCAACGAACTATAAAGAACTGTGCATAGATACGAAATTTAGTTTTGGTATATTCAAAAAAAAATTGACAAGAGAAAAAAAATGTAGACTAAAAAAAGAAAAGAAGTAAAGTTTCAACAAAATTTATGACTTAATATCTAAATGAAAAGAAACAAAATGAATTAAATCAAGACACCAATAAAAGTTGAATATACTACTGAAATATTAATCATGCTGGAGAGTCTGGTTGCCGGGATAAGAATAGCACCAATGTAGTTCATGCATGTCGTACGAGGCGACTAAAATGGGTACCCAGGGAGGGTAATGGATGGCAATGCATGAACTAGAATGAAGTTCTAACTGAGGCTCGACTATTGCTGTTACCCTCTTGCCATGATCAGAGCTTTAATAGCGCAATAACACCTTATCCCTACACTGTCCTCTACAGATAACCGGGAAGACGAAAAGCATTCTTGCTTCCCCCCTTTAAGCCAGTCCTTATAAGGACTATAATGTTTATATTCAACCTTATTGAAAACAACATCCCAATTAAGCTAGTAAGACTTATTAACTCATACCTTAGCGAAAGATACATGCAGATAAAGCTTAACTTCATCAAGGCGCAAAGTTTAGCTGGTGCACCACAAGGCTCCCTTCTGACCCCACTACTGTTCTCAATTTATGTATCAGACATCCCTCTAAATTCAAGAACAATCATCGTGGCCCTTTATGCAGATGACACCGCTACTCTAGCAAGGTGTCAGCCCTCGCCTGGCAATCAGTAGACTTCAAGGAAGTATTAACGCACTGAAAAAATGGCTCGCCAATTGGAGGATTCAAGTAAATCCCTCAAAAGCTCAGCCATGTTATTCTCTATAAAAAAAGGTCTGCATTAAAGAAGGCATCCTGTTCTCTGTTAAAACGATTCCATGGTCATTACAAACCAAATATCTTGGGTACTAGTCGATAAAAAAACTCCTTTTTAACAAGCACATCAAACTCATTGGCTGCAAGATATCTAAAGTAATAGCTCAACTCTACCCAGTAAACTGAACTTACAAAAAAATTACTACTTTACCGGATGGTTATACGTCCAGTTATTACCTACGCCTCGCCAGCATGGAGTCACACTTCACGATCAAACATTTCAAAACTACAAAACATTCAAAATAAGTGCCTAAGAATGATTCTAGATGCCCCATAGTTTATCAAAAATTTACAGATTCATCGAGAAACCGGCATTCCATACATCTCCTTCCTTCGCGATCTCTCAGAAAAATTCTTCGTCAAGTCAAGTTCGCATTCAAACCCGCTGATAGTACACGCTGTCAATTACAATGACACAGAGTACTACAAATACAAAAGACTAAATGCTATTCCACTCCCAGCTGATCATAACTAATACAACTGCCCCCAGAGGGCGAGCGTAAAGCTCACAAAATTCCCTTTCTCAAATAACTTCCTTCACAGACAAAGGGAATATGAAAAACATTTTTGCTTCACCTATCTTGACAACAGCGTTATAAGTTATGCATATATATTATTTTTTTATTATTATTTTTTATTGTTATTATTTCTTATTTTTAAGTTTATTTTCTTTCCAAATATTCCCATTATTTGATAAATTGTAATTATAATTACGGCAACACGAAAGTTTGCTAAATGGCATTTGTTTTGTGTTTTTAACATATTTGTTATAATTACTTCTCAAAATACTTCATTTAGCCCATATTTTGGTTGCTGTTGCGTATATGATAAATATTATACCTTAAATACCAGGGTGGTCTGAAAAGTTCTCGGCCTAACAATGAAAAAAACGAATTTATAATTTCAAAATTATTTTTATTTTGCAACATAATCTCCCTTAAGACTAATACATTTATTCCAGCGATGCTCCAGCGCCATTATCCAGTCCCTGTAGTGATTCTCCGTAAGATCTTCAAAAAAACCCTCTACAGCTGCAATCACCTCTTGATTCAAAGAAAAGCGCTGACCAGCGAGAAAGAGTTTTAGTTTTAGGAAGAGATAGAAGTCAAAGGGAGCCAAATCTGGGGAATAGGGTGGATGTTCCAACAATTCATAACGCAGATCACTTAATTTTCCCATTGCCAAAACACTTTTGTGGGCAAATGCATTGTCCTGATGAAAGTTAATTTTTTTCTTCTGCAAACCGGGACTTTTCTCACGAATTTTTTCGTCTAGTTAAAAGATCGGAATAATATTCCCCGGTATTGCTTTATCCTTTTCAAGATAATTAATAAACAAAATGCCTTTAGCATCCCAAAATACCAATGCCAAGATCTTTCCTGCTGATGGAACGGACTTTTTGAATTCTGGTGTGTAATGCTGAATCTAAGTCTCATCCATAGTAATAAATTGACGCACAAAATCAGTTTTACTCTTGTTAAAATGCTCCAAGCACTGTTCAGAGATTTTCATACGAGCATTTTTGATCTGCTGTGAGCAAGCGCGGCACCCATCTTGTGCAAAGCTTTTTCATATGCAATTTTTCATGCAAAATATATTCTACACGTTCTTTTGAAATGCCTATCGTCTCGGCAATTTCACGCACTTTGATCCACCTGTCATCGAATACCATATCGTGTACTTGGTCAATAATTTCTGGTATTGTTACACTTTTGGACGTCCTTCACTTGGATTATCTCCAAGACTGGCACGGCCACGTTTAAACTCGGCAGCCCATTTCTTAATTCTCAAAAATGAAGGACAACAGCGCCGATAAATTTTTGTGAACTTCGCATGAATTTCTTTTGGCGTTAAACCTTCTTTTACAAAGAATTTTATAACCGCACGATATTCAGTTTTATCTATTTCAAGGGATACAGACAACCCTTTTGCTTCAGACAGCTGTATAAAACAAACTACCTGATAGAATGGCTTGCAATTTCACATGGATGCTTATGACAGATGTACCAACGTAGAATAAAAAAAATCTTGCCGATAGTGTTGACATCTATGGTCGAGGCCGAGAACGTTTCAGACCACCGTCTTAAGAAAAAGCATCATGGTCGTCATTTTATTTTTTCCCCTGTCGAAGGTAGGTTAGGTCTTGAGCAGAATCTTGATTCACAACAGAGCAATCGCGTGGCTATTGATATCCATAACGATCTTTAGAATCCAAAACGTAATAATAACAACCCTAAGCAAATTACTGAGCGACATAACCTAAGTCTAATTATTCGAGAGTGGCCTTTGTGCAATCGATGTAGTTATTGATCCCAATTTGATGTTGAGTTCTAAGGTATAGTCTTTGGTTTATCTGATCTTGTGAAAAAAGAATACGAAATAGTCACCTTGAAAGATGTGCTGTCATTTGGTATGGTCAAAAATATTTTATTTTGAAAACAAAATATTTTTGACCATACAAACTATTGCATACTTTTCCAATTATTGCATACTTCTAGTTGAAAGTCCACGTAAAAATTCCACACTTTTTAGATGGAATTGTAAACCAGGTCTTTTCAGACTGAATATTTTCGCGCCTGCGCGCTAGAAATAAAAGCTAAATCAATCTCTTACGACCATAAGGATATTCATTTGTACAGGTGGCATTCCCCTCTTCAACGCTTTCTCACGTAAGAATTCATACACATAAGAAAGTACGTGTTACAACAGGTCCTGCTGAAGATACCCAGTTATGCTATCCAAATGGGACAAGGACGACAATGTCATTCGTCTTTCTAAATTCAGTTACAGTAAACTGTAAGAGGTGAAAATATTATTTGTTTGCATCACCATGAGAGGTTAGTTCTAAATAGAAAATCCAGCCATAGTACACGATTTTTTTAGGTTCTTCTCGATACTGTCCTGAATTTCCACCAGATCACTTCCGGGCACTTTCCAGGGCTATAAAATCAACTTTTTTGCTCTGGAAAGTGCCCGGAAGAATTCAGTTACCAAAAATCATGATTTATTCGCTTTTTATTCTTTATTTTATTGCATTCCGACCATCAGTTCTAATATTTAATTTTAAAATAAAATAAAGTAAAAATATAAGTTGATACACATCAAGTCCTTAATTTCTTCCCTGATTTTTTTTATTTATTTTCTCCAAAAAAAAAGTTAATTTAAAAAGAGATAATACAATAAATTAATTCCATTTACTGACTTTTTATTGTTGCTGACCTACTACTATCGAATTATTTCAACGCCAATTTAATGTATTTTAATGTGGAGGAAACATTCTTTGTGATTTGTGATAAAGAATACCATTACCATTAACGTTACTGACAGGATGGGTGAAGCTCTAGTGCTTTTCATATTCCCCTTTATCTGTAATGAGAGTTGTTTGGGAATGGGAGATTTGTGAGCAATTAAGCTCGCCCTCTGGGGGAAGTTGTGTTAGCTATGATCAGTTGAGAGAAGAATAGCCTTCGGTCTTTTGTGTTTGTAATAATCAGCTTCATTGTAATTGACAGCTTGTACGATCAGTGGGTTTGAATGTGCACTTGACTTCACGAAGAAGTTTTCTGCAAGATCACGAAGAAGGGAGGAGATGTATGGAGTGTCGGTTTCACGGTGAATTTGTGAATTGCTAATGAACCATGGTGCATCCAGAATCATCCTAAGGCATTTATCTTGGATTCTCTGCAATTTTAAAATGTTTGATCTTGAAGTGTGACTCCATGCTGGTGAGGCGTAGGTAATGACTGGACGTCTTACCATCCGGTAAACTAACAATTTATTATGTAAGTTCAATTTGCTCTTGCGGTTGATCAATGGGTAGAGCTGTTCTATTACTTTAGAAGATTTGGAACCAATGAGATTGATGTGCTTGTTAAAAAGGAGTTTCTTATCCATTAATACCCCAAAATATTTGGTCTCTGATTGCCATGGGATCTTATGCCCAAAGAAAAGGATGTCTTCTTTAATGCAGACCTTTCTCCTAGAAAACAGCATGGCTGAGCATTTGGGGGTTCATTTGAATCATCCAGTTGGTGAACTAGTTTGCCAGCTCATTGATACTTCCTTGGAGTCTGGTGATTGCTAGGCGAGGGCTGAGAGACCTTGCTAGAATAGCGGTGTCGTCGGCATAAAAGGCCGTAGTGGTTGTTCTTGAATTGAGAGGAATATCTGCTATGTAAGTTGTGAAAAGTATTGGGGCCAGAAGAGAAACCTGAGGTACTCCTGCCAGAATTTTGCACCTTGATGACACAATTCCGTTGAGTTTTACTTTCATGTATCGTTTACTAATGTATGAGTATATGAATTTCACTAGTTTAATTGGGATATCGTGTTCAATTAGTTTGAAGATAAGGCCTTGATGCCAGACCTTATCCAACGCCTTGGTGACATCTAGAAATGCAGCAGCAGTGTAAAGGTGCCAGTTAAAACTATGGGTGATATGTTGTGTTAGTCGGTAAATTTGTTGTACTCTGTTGTGAGCTTTGCGAAACCCAAATTGCTCATTTGGAATTATTTTCTGATTTTGTCCACTACTGATTGTAGTCTTGATAGGATGACTATTTCTGTTACTTTGCCGAGGCAGGAAAGAAGACCAATGGGCCTGTAGCTTTGGGGAAGTTGTGGGTTATTACCAGGCTTTTTCAGAGGTATAATGTCAACGATTTTCCAATCTGTGGGAAAGCACTGGAATCTTAAAATGGAATTGGTTATGTTATCTAGATGAATTATGGCTTTCCGTGGGAGTAGCTTTATTATTCTATTGGTAATGCCGTCGGAGCAGGGAGCCTTTTTGTTCTTCAGATGGGAAATAATGTTGGTTATTTCTGTTGGAGATGTGGGGATGGTAGTTTCTGAATCATCCTTAGGCTGTCTTAATAATTTTCTAACTTTATGATGAACTTTGTAAATGAGATTGATATTTAAGTTTACATAAGATAGAATGCATTGATTTTCGGGATTGTCAATTAGGGCTTCTACTTTTTCTTCTGAGTGTGTAATTCCAAGATTGGTCTTCAAAGGGGGAAGGGGTTGTTTTTTTGGTACGAAGAGATTTTACAAATTTCCACATGGAGTTATCTTCTGGGTTGATTTCCATGAGTTTGGATTCCCATTTGGAATTCCTGTGTATCTGGAGGGCTTCTTGAACCTGTCTGTTCAGGTTGTTTAAGGTTATTTTGTCCTGCGGGGCTCTAGTGTTGTGATATCGCTTTCTGATTTTGACTTTGGCCCTAATCAGATCCATTATCTCTTCTGGGATCCAGTTGGAAGCGTGAAAGACAGTTGTTTGAGATTTGCCTAGTTAAATTGCTTACAGCTTGGTCTATGTCTTTGACAGGGGGTGGACCGATGTTGACAAGGAGAACCTTAGAGAGCTTGTCCCATGGTAAGGAAGAATGATGAGGAGAGAGCTGATCTTGAAGTCCTAGCTTGAGCAGGATGGGATTATGATCTGAGTTAAGCTCTTGTAATGTCTCCAGCTGGTATTGATATTTGATGTTTCTGAGGATAACTATGTCTAATACATCAGAACTTCCTGATGGGCTGTAGTGAGTGGGGTCAGTGGGTCCAGTGACTATTGACGTGTAGGTACGGCCTTTGATGTTGATTGACGAACTGAACCGAGCCGTATGTTTAAAGTTGAGGTCTCCTGCTATAATTATGGAGTCCGTGAAGCCGAGGATGGCGTCTCAGCCTGCTGTCATAGGTGGAATGCTGTGAGGATTGTACGCTTCGTAGATTTTGAGTTTGCCTGCGTTAATAGTGTGCACCTCTACACCTGTCACTTCAAGGTTTACAGTTTGGGGGCTGATCAATGCACTGTGGCTCAAATAATTTTTAATAAAAATAGCTGTGCCGCCTCCACTAGAGTTAAATCTGTCTGTCCTATATAGAATATAACCTCTTAATCTTGGGTTGTTTGGCGGTCCGAGGTGGGATTCGCCGATCAAGATTATGTCTGGATTGTATCTCTTTGCGAATTCTTGCAGCTCAAGAATTTTATTTGTTAAGCCATTGGCATTCCATGCTGTTATCATGAGGGAATTCGGTTTAAATTTTTTAAACATTATAGAAAGCTTGTAATATGGATTTTGTTTCTAGATAAAATCTCTTTCTGGCAGATGGTGAGGTGCTTGCTTTGCTGAATTCTTGCAGCATTGTTGCACGTGAAGAGGTTAGAACTGATGTAAGTTTGGAGCTTGTTTGCTATTGCGATGAAGGAGTCTGAGTTCTTACCGCTTCCGTATATGATTTGGATATGGATAAAGGTCGAGTGCCTTCCTGTGCTGCCGAATGTGAAGTATTATGATCTGGAGGGCGACCTGTTTGGTTATTTGTGTCATTGGTTGGAGGAGTGTGGTTCATTCTTGTTGATCCACGGTTTTTTGGATGGAAAAGGCATCCCTTGTAATTAGCGGGATGTGGTCCTCTACAGTTAGCACAGCAGGCAGGTGTGGATCTGGGCTTAGTGCAGGAATTGGTTTGGTGATCTTCACCGCATTTTAGGCAGCTCTGCACAGTTTTTGGGCGTGCCCGAACCTTTGGCATCTGTGGCACTGCCCTGCCGATGCCTTATTCTTTAGAGGTTCAGTTGTAATTTTAAGCTTACAAATGTCAGTTACTTCATAGATTCTTTTTTGTGTATTGGAAATTTCGACCAACACCAGTGGCTTTGGTCTTTTATCTGACCTCAGCATCCTACTGACTTTGATTGGGGTCAATCCTTGACTGATGAGGTCAGCTATGATCTCATCAGTTGTGATGCCCTCAGCCACCCCTCTTAAAACCACTTTTAGGTTCTTCTCGCTTGCTAGCGCAAAGGTGTAGAAGGGCAATTTAGAGTTGTCCAGCATTTTCGTCATCATGCGATAATCTGTGACAGTGGTAAGATGAATCTTTACACCCTCTTCAGTATTCCTTGCCCAGAAGAAACTGATATTTTGTTCCCCTGGGGATCTTGAGACTGAGGTCCATTTATCTTTATCTAGAAGAATGACTGGAGGGATTTTTTCTTTTCTATCTTGGATGAGTTGATTTTCGTGAGTTGTTACATCTTCTTCCATTTCATCTTCCGATGTCCTGCGTCTTTTATTAGATTGTTCTTCCTGCGAACAATCGAACTGTCGGGGAGTCTTTGTAGGTGGAACAGGTGTAAAGTCCCCTTCGATGTCCACATCATCGTCTTCGGTGTCATTTACTTCAGTGAAGAGATTCAAGCAACCAGGATATTTCGTTTCAAATTTGTTTAGAATGAATTTGAGAATGTCAAGTGACATATCTTTGTTTAAATGTCGAATGGCGTCCTTAATATCTTTTACATTCTCCATCCTGTGTACAATGAAGGAATATTCCTGTCGACCTAGGAGGGTCTATTGACTCACGCAAGAGTCTACCACCTAAGCAATGTGTAATCACAAAAATAGTCAAAAGAAGAAAGCTTAAGAATCTCTCAATATATCATTCGGAAGTCCCAACAATATCCGTGATAAAGAATAGTCCTTATAAGGACTGGCTTAAAGGGGCGAAGCAAGAATGCTTTTCATATTCCCCGTTATCTGTAGATAGAGGATAGTGTAGGGATAAAGTGTTATTGAGCAATTAAAGCTCTGATCATGGCAGGAGGGTAACAGCAATAGCAGAGCCTCAGTTAGAACTTCATTGGCTACAGCATTGCCATCCATTACCCTCCAAGGGTATTGGATTGAATGAATCATCCGCCAGAATCTCGATAAGAATAAAACATTTCTTGAAAACAAATAAGAAATTTATTAATAAAAAAAAAAAAGGTGTCTAACAAGAATTGTAAAGAAATAAAAATTTAGAAGATTATATTTTTAGAATCGACTTGCTCTCTATATTTTTTATCCATGATATAATTAAAACTTTTATATTTTATCTGTAAGGGGAAAAAAAAAGTTGATGTAGACAGATGAAACAAAAAAGTAGCTGCTATCAGTTGTCGTAGTTTGGGCTCTGGAATGTGAACCCTCGAAGCGGAGCTTCATCGTTATATATTTCTACTCTCTTGCAAATGTTTCTAGGACAACGGAAGGACTCATTCATATATCAGGTAACGGGTAGTTGTTTCTCAATGTTCATTAAGAATGTTTTCAATGAAAAATGAAAGTGTTCATTTCGAAAAACTTCTTTTTACCAGAAAATTAAAGAGAAATGTATTTTTTTTTCTTCTTTTTAAGAACTGAATCTAATAACGTAGTCTTTAAGAAATCCACACATATTAGAAGATATTTTATTTTACGAGTTTGTTGGGGAAAAAATATAATGCATACGTCTCTATGGAAACGAGTTTGGAATATTTTTTAAGCATAATTTGAGTACTGTATTCACTTTCAAAAAAAAAAAAAGTCATCGCTTCATACAAAAAAAAAAAAAAATCTATTTAGTGATGCATCCCCCAAAGAATGTTTTGCGATCTTAAATATAAGATAGCGAGCATTTGTGAAACTTACGTTCATAATTTAATTTTCTTGTCTTAGAGATGTAATGATATTAAGTTTGGCAAGCGTAAAAACTGCTTTCTCTCTTAGGCACTTGTTAGGGAAAAAATGAGCCAGCCATAGACAAATTCGATGAGATCCCAGCGGCATCTGTGGACGACTAACGAAATTACTCTAACTTACATAATTAACCAGACGATCTTCTTTTTTTCTTCCGTGTATAATGAGAATGTTTCGCTTGGGATGTTGGACTAATGATAACTGTCTCACAGTGCGTGATATTTTGAGATAAAAAGTTGTCTCAGAATAAGGTAAGAAGATCGGCTTTCTTTAGAATTATTTTTGCAAATAACCGAAAACTAATGTCTTTGTTGACAACAGCTAACGGGGTGTTCATGGGGGGAGGAGGGAGAAATTCAACGATGCAGAAACAAAACCATAATTCCTTAATTTTAGCATTCACCGAGGAGGGTGAGAAGTGTAGGGGGGGGAATTGTCGGCAGGGTAGCGAATAGCCGTTACATCGTAGCATTCTTGGACGGGTAGCAGAGAATGGCGTTATGTGCCCAACGTCAATAGTCACGCTTCATTTCCATACGGCTTACGGTCGGATGCAATGTCGGCAAAGGAAAGCCTTAGTTACGACTACTGCCTCGATTACTAGGGCCTGGTGACAACGGAGATAAATTATACTAATTTAATTAAGGCGAATAACTCTGGTAATTTCAGGAAGTTGGAGATCCGCGCTCGACTTTACATGATGAAGGGTCAGGTGGGGTATGGTCTTTGTTCGGAATGTTGAAAGCGTTGAAGAGGCAACGAAAGTGGAAATGCGATAATCACGGATGAAGAGGAGAAGTTAGAGCAATAAGAGACAGTGAAAAGATGCAGAGAACAACTAGACAACAATACGTGATAAGAAATTATGTTTCGAGTGATTTTCTTAGCACCGAGTGGGAAATTCTAATTAAAATGTATTTAATGACTCTTCCGTTCTTTAATCTTTCCCAGTACTTAAATTTGATCATCGCGATATCGGAATAAAGGACTTGCATCGTGTCAGTTATACATTTGCGATGTTACCGAGACAATTTCGCTGTTTAAAACAGAATGGGCATTACTCCGAGAAAGTCAATACGGAGAGACACTTAAACAGTCCAACAGAAACGTCTAAAGAGCATGTGTGCGTGCAACCCGGTACGGATGGATGATGAATCTTTTGTTTCTGTGGAAATGCCGTTTGCCTTCATAGAACAAGAAAGCACAAGAAAGTTATAGGTTCGATTCTGGGACGAGAAAAAAATTTTCCTATATATATATATTTTTTTTTTTATTATTTATTTATTTTTTATTTTTTTCAGTTGGTGGTCGGGTTAGTTCATGTGTTGAGCATGTATGCAGTTTTCTCTCCGTAGGACTCTCAGGTCTTTGTAACCTCGCAGCTCTTAAAATATCGACTATAAAATCACATGATTTCAGACTGATATCTATTTGTTAGGGTTTAGGAGCATGATATGGTGGAACCTTCCTGTTGCCAATGGCCTTACTGCTAACCGTGGACTCAGCTATTAATGACGGCAATAGATGAAGACTGATGCCTAACGATTTTCCAAAAAGTTATTACGGTTAATAGAATTCGTTTACTCCTTTTAAGAAATAAAATGGTATTAGAGGATTTTTTTT
This sequence comes from Typopeltis vanoorti, assembly GCF_054136105.1. NCBI lineage: Eukaryota > Metazoa > Arthropoda > Arachnida > Uropygi > Thelyphonidae > Typopeltis > Typopeltis vanoorti. Next base: position 153,788,895 of record NC_143553.1, on the reverse strand, counting down.
ATTTATTTAAGTACATATGTTTGTGGAATATTTTATTATGAATTAATCTACAATGTTACTAAAAGTGTAAATTATTATTATTACTTAAGTTCGTTTTAGTAGCCTCTTGTTACTCTGAAGGCATGGTCATTTGAAATGAAGGAGACATGGCTTGAACTTTTTATGTCCAAATTAAAATTTGGAGGCCTTCAAACTAGCGTGGACTGCGTTTTATGCGTTCTGGTCAGTTTCAAAATTTCTGGCCGTGACATAGCATCAATCGCGCTTATGGTTTGCATATTTTTATTCCACTGAGTTAAAAAACAGGAGAGTAAAATTCAGGATTCAATGGATTCGGTAAAAAGAGAAAGGAAAACTCAATGATTCTGTAAGCGAGAGTTATTATTTTCTATAAAAAACGAATTCAAACTCAAACTTTGAATATTCCATAAGACAGTACCGCATCCTTATTATCTTCCAGCTTCTGTTCTTCAACCATCATCGCAAACTAATTCAGTACTGATGTACGACGAAACTTCTATTTCCGATGGAGATTAAAAAGTTGTCGTCAATTCGATGTAGTGACATTTGTGAACTCGCTAACCAAAGGAACTTGTTCGAGAGTTGAATTTGTATAGACAACAGTCTAAACCACTTGGATCTTGTCTTCAACAACGAAGCTTATTAGCTCAAGAAAGAAAAATCTCTGCTTTTAGGAGAGAGAGAGAGAGAGGTGGCCTCTCCAGCCAACAAGCTGTAACTTCGAATTCCACAGTGGTATATTTGTGAAAATTTTAAGTGGTAGGCGATTCTTGTTCCGGCTGTGATTATCATCACTTTATCAAGTTGGAAAAAGTGCTTGTTCGATCTCTCTGGAGCAGGATTACCTTCATCCGTTAGTCTATCCGCGATACTATATGATGCAAGTTACAAGCTACCAACATTTTACTGAGTGAGATTTGATTTAAACAAAAAAAGTGGGCCAACATTCATAGAAATGATGGTCGCATTTTTAATATAATTTTCAGGGTTTTTTTTTCTCTTTTCTTTCTTTCTTTTTTTTTTTCTTTTCTTCTTCTGGTAAATTAAAATATATACATTTTAATTTTTAGGAGATATGTAACATTCGATGCAAGATTTTGAAGCACTGAAATAATAATTAATTAAGATTTTTTTTTTATTTATTTTTTCTCCTAAGAATATATTTTAAATAAATAGCATGTACATCTCTATCTCACTTCCTTGTTACGTGAAATCATTTCAGGCTACAGAATTTCCGAATCAAAAATAAACATCCAGAATTCCATTTCATGTACACAGATGAGATAGATTCTCTATTTCTAAGAATGCTTCAAGTTTACCTTATTTAAATCAGGAATTTAGAACTTGAAATTGAATCAATTAAGAAGAAAAAAAGAATAGAAACACCAAAAATGTTAGCTGGTAGGCATATTTGAGATGGAAACCTTGAGGGGATGAGAAACTTCTCCACGGATAAATATACAAACTTCACTAATTGAAAAGCAACGAACTAATTAAAATGAAAAGGAAAATTCAGATATGTTTGTGTTGAAACAACAAGAGGGCAGGTGTTCAGCCTTCAAGAAAGCCTTTCGCCCATATGCAATTAGCACATGACAGCAGAAATAACACAGATCTCTGCAGCGAGTGGACAAAATATCAGAGACATGTTTTTTGGTTTTTTAACGTGACTTTATATATATATAAATATATATATATATACAATATATATATATTGTAGTTTTAAATATTTTTATATATAGTTCGGAAACCCTATTCTAGGGACCAAGCACGGAACTTTTACAAACTATTTTAGACCTATAATATGTAAAAATCCTCCGCTCGGTTAGCCTAGTAACTTTGCGCTTCGCAATCATATGCCTGGGGAAGGAGTGTCCTAGGCTCGTGCATAGGCACTGCGGAACTGCAGCACCCCCAATTTTTCTCGATATATAAATATATTTATTAATTTATTTATATTTGCTTGTAATATTTAATTTTATCATCAACAAGCTTATACAATTCTCTTATTTTGTATAAAAAATAATTAAAAATCCGTCTTGTAGCACTTAGGAGAACGAAGGACGCTAGCAGCACTGTGTTAACCACAGTATCATATTGCTACGTGCGCAAGCGTATGCACGCCATAGTGAGATGCGAGCTATCAGCGTAATGCGGCGCTGTCCATCGCACAGTTCCACTGCTGTTTATATGCAGTTTGTGCCAATAGTAGGGTGTTCGTAGTGCTTATCATGTTTACTCCGTCTCTTTAAATATTTGTACATTATAATTTAAGGATTTAATTGTAATGTCCAAAAATTGTAAATCCATTCCTTTAATTACGATTAAAGAAATGGATTTTATTTTTAAGTAAACTGTATAATTTTATCGATAATAAACAATATTTTTTCACGAAACAGAACAAGAAGGATATATTTTATTTTTAAGTAATTTTGAGTTATACCAAAGTGTATAATTTTATCGATAATAAGCAATATTTTTTCATGTTTAATTTTTTTTTAATTTATTTTTACCATAATGTATAGTGTGTATGTATATTTCGAAAGTTGCAGCATCCCCCACGATTTCAAGCCACGAACCGCCACTGGTCCTAGATTCGATTCCCGTCGGTGACGTGAGGAGCTGAAGGATCCTCCTCAGCCACAACCAAGTTAGCCGGTGTTGGGCGTGGACAGTAGGGTTTTTCCCCCAGTTTATCCTGGAGTTTTTCATCTCGCAAAGCAGGCAAACCGGCCTTGAGAACTCAACACTACGGACATAGGATACACCGGGGCGTAGGGATGACCACCTTATCCTGTGAACGGTTCGAGATCCGATGATTAACAAACCCTCGACACCTCAAGGTAAAAGAGGGTAAAAGGAAGATGAGATGAGATGAGAATACGTAAATATCAAACAAAATACTTTCCTCAGTAGACATAAGGGCCTAAAATATATAGTTCCTAAAGCAAATAAAGAAGCAATACACAAACATTATACTTGTTTAGAGCCAAAAATATTCAGTACACTATCTTTCACAATAAGAAGTGAAACTAACCCAAACAAATACAAAACTCTAATTAATGTTATGCAACTTTCTCTGTACATATTAGCATGGTTCCTGTGATATTATTATGTTATTATATTATAATAATATGTATAATATATGAATATATATATGTGTATCTAATAATGATGCATTACGTAACGTTTTGTAACTTTATGCATATCGTAACCTGGACGAGCTGGTCTCTTAGTTTACACATATGCTTGTCAAAATTTTGCTAGAATATGAAGCTTAGAATAAAATATCTATCTATCTATCTAAATAATAATAATAATAGTAATAATAATAAGCGGGGCAGTGATCTAACATTGGACAATACATTTCATCTCCCTAATGACTATCGCAAACATCCATACTGAGGGTGGGATCCTGCAGTCTGTTTTATGCGAGAATAGATACCCTAACCACTCAGCCAACACTGGGAATGATCGATCCCTTCCTATTCGATTCAGAACAGAAAGAGAGACAATTCCCTGTAGATCAAATGACTGGTCCTAATATTTTATTCACTCAGTATATATATATAATTGGAATGAATGACTAAAAATGCACACCCACACAACATGCACAGTATTTTGGTTTATGATCTAGGTTTTCTGCATTAGAATGCAGAAAACCGCTTAGAAGTACCTTTCGGGAAAAAAAAAAAAGACGCTTCTAGGTTTGGCTCAATTTTCCACTAAACGTTCCAGTTATGGTCCGTTAATGTACATTAAGTGAAGGCATGTTTATGCTACCCTGGAGGCGATAATCGTACAAAATCAGCTTTTATTCTCATGTAGGCTAGGATATACGTAATTTCGAGATGGTTGCTAGCAAAAGAAGCCATTAACGCAATGCAATCAGGCGAAACATCCATGTCCGTGGATGTGATGAGGATTATTATTAAGTAACTACCAGAAATGCTACGTGCCTTCAACTCTAAAGATGAGCAAAGGGTGTCATTAGACCATTAACGTTTATGTTTAAAATGTCATTTGCCTGACAATCTCATTTAGTTGCCGGCTTCAGAGTTTCATTAATATTTAAGTATGTGCGGGTAGATCGTAATTCAATTGTATTTCTTTATTTCGTCTGGGGGTCTCATTCAAGCTCATTATAATGTCTTTTCTTGTTAATGCTGCCAACTATTAAACGTAAGTTGGAATCAGAAAACATTTCCATTTACTGTTTATACAGTATGTGCTACAATGAAAATGCAAAAGAAGTTATTCTCAAGAATGTATATGTCTAGTAGCGCCACCTACCTACACAGATTTTGTTTAGTATAATTTATAATACGATCTATAAAATTCTAATTTTATAAGATTCTGTACATAAATTACTGTTTTTAAGAGAGGAAGAAAGTTATAATATGTGACAGTGAGAAAATGGAAAAAGAACTTACAAAATGAGATTGCCTCAAAATTTTATTTCATTTTTCAAAATCGAAAGCCATTCCTCATTTATACTACAACATGTACGTTGAATTTGCAATATAGTCTACAGGTGACCTTTAGACCTCGTTTATTTTTTTAAGAAACATTATTTTTATATGACTATTACTTTATTAAAATAACTAGAATGTACATTAATATTAAATTTTGCGTTCAGATGCTTATCTATGACAGGAAAAAAATTAAAGGATGTATTAAAAAAAATTAAAGGATGTATTAACAAACTAATATTTCAACATCGAAAATTTAGACACCAAATAAAAATGAGAATATAAATTTTATAAGAAATGGATGAAAATTATCAGTAAATAGCCAATGTAGCCAATGAAGTTCTAACTGAGGCTCGGCTATTGCTGTTACCTTGTTATCAGTAATGTAGACATCATAAGTTTTTACGGTTGAGTAATAAGTCATAGGTCATCATAAGTGTTTAATTTAATAAGGTGATTTCTAAAACAATCCAAATATGAAGAAAAATTGGGAAACCAGCCCAAGAATGAATAACTTTTAGGAATTTCGGATTGTACCGGATGGCTGTTTTAAATGTTATTTAATAAATAAACATCATACGTTTTTTTTTTAATTTGATTTAATGAAACTTCTCGAAGCTGGATCTCCTATTGGATACATAATTTAAGTTGGAGATATTTGTTTTCTTTTGTGGATGTTTCTAGACAAATGATTCTCTGCTTTCATATGAGATTGGCAAACTCACCTTCATTTGAAAATTCCTGATAAAAGTTCTTTGCGTTCTAGTACAGACTCGAACCAAGGTCTTTTCCAACCAAAGGACATCGCCAATATTAACTGAGCAACGGATCCTTTCTGAGAAGTGGGAAGAAATATATAAAACTCACAAATATTCTAATCCTAATCCTGTGGGTTCCTCTTATTAGTGGGTTGCAGCTAAAAACCAGGGGAGATGATTATGAGCTAGGTGGTTTCCCGTTGCCTCTTTGCCGTAAGTATATCTATGACTGTAGCCGTGTGTGTGTGTGTGTGTGTGTTCATGACACCGACTTGCCTGTTTTTCATCCCTCAAACCCCTTTTTCTAAGAACCTTATAACCTGCGTATGTACAGTCATTTTTGATTTCATGTCTTGTGAGAGAAATATATACCTGGATATCAAGTAGCGCCATCTAGCGGAGCTGTTTTTATTGCAAGTGATTTAGTTTTTATGGCATCAGATTGTAGAAAAGAAAAGCATTTAATTTATTCATGAAACCGAAGTGACCTTTCCTATTGATTTATGTCGTTCTGCTCGACCGCTCCAGAAAAGTTCATGCCATAACTTCAACCTGTTGTTAAACAATTAATCAATAGCGCCACCTGTTTTCATTTTTGATTGCGCTTCAAACTATGCAATGAAACCAAGGCTCGCCCTGTTATCGGCACTCCCGGAAGTCTGTACGCATTCACACACAGTATTGAAAGTGTTATTAACCACGAGATTAATAATGCTGTCATTGTCAGAATAGCTTCACAAATGGGCATTTTAGTGTTCTTTTTTTATTTTTACTAAACTAGGAAGTTCCGTATACAAACAGCTTGCATCTCTTAAACTCGAAGTGTTATTAATTATAGTACAATTTGATAATTAATTATTGCAATTCGGAAGGGATATGGCAATTTTAAAAAAAAAATCGATAGGTGGCTCAACCGTATGAAGGCAATAAATAACTGGCTGGTGGATAACAGTTTAAATGGAAATTATTTTGAAATCAGACGTATTATCCATAAACCTTTAATCAGAATTAGTATTTTAAAAAAGGTATTCAAAATGCTTCTTAAAGGGTATTACAGTTGTAGTTTATTTAGCATTTAGCTACAAAAAATGTCGAGTTATTTAAATAGTTCTAATAAAAATTATGCAGATTCTTAATACGTAGAAGTTTTCTATTTTTCAAAACTTATAGCTTGAAACATAAACATAAAATGAGCAAAACACTGTAAATAAAATGTTACTATTTATGAACAGGTTTAATTTTAAATAATATCTTATAATATTTAATGTTTTGTTGAAATACGGTTAAAATATTAAAATAAAAATAAATAACCTTTTTTTTCCTTATAAATATTTAAAACACCAAATATTTAATTAAATAAAATAATTGAAAATTAACCAAAAAAATTGATGATTACAGTATATATATTGTCTGCACCTTTTCTTGATTTTGTTTGATTTCCTTGATTATTTGATTTTGTTGTGATTAATATTACAGTATAAATATTACAGTATATATAAATATTACAGTATATATAAATATTACAGTATATATAAATATTACAGTATATATTGTCTGCAACTTTCAAGGAAAGGTGCAGACAATATATACTGTAATCATAATCACAACAAAGTCAAATATAATGAAATAATAAATCATATCAAATAAATAAAAATATAATGAAATAATAAATCATGTCAAATAAATAAAAATATAATGAAATAATAAATCATGTCAAATAAATAAAAATATCATGAAATAATAAATCATATAAAATATAATATACTGTAATCATGGTTGACTCTTTTGCCTTTTTTTCATTTAACTTTTTCTAAACAACGTACCTTGTGTTTTGTATATCCATCTAGATGTCTGCACCTGTCCTTGAAAGGTGCAGACATCTAGATGGATATACAAAATACTGTAATAAATAAATAAAAATATAACGAATAAATATAAACAAATAAATAAAAATATAACGAAATAATATAAACAAATAAATAAAAATATAACGAAATAATAAATCATATCAAATAATTAAAAATAAAAATATAATGAAATAATAAATCATGTCAAATAAATAAAAATAACAAGTCTGCGCCGTAAAAGATTATATTTTATTATATTACTTATAACATATTTAATATAATAATTATTAAGAAAAAACCGGACAGATTTCAACATTTTAAAAGTAGGTGTATTGGGGTTAATATAAAATACAGAGGAACTTTAAAATAATATAAAAAAATCGGTCCACACTTTATGAAAGCACTTTTTTATTTTATTTTATTTTTTGTCTTTCCTCATACCTGATTTTATGATTTTAAAGTGGCGAAACAGGTAACATTATTATAAATAAAGGAAGTTGAGTTTATTAATGTAATATAATCAATAGCATATACAGCTTATAATACATAAATATTCTTAGGGCATGGATTCCTCGTTTAGGCTGTGAAACCAGTTTCAAATTTGTGTATAGAAAAGCGATCCGTGAAAATTAATATTTTAAATAGGAACTATTGAGTGATATAAAAAAGATAGCTAAAACTGAAATGTAGTGTCTGTACTTACCAATAAATCATTAGTACTTAAGTATAAAGTAATAATTATAACAAAAATTATAACAGTAATAATGTGATAATGATAATGGCATTGTTAAACTTACTTGTAACAACCAGTTCGGTCTCAGCTGTTTCGGATCCCGCGCTGTTGTTAGCAACACACAAATACTGTCCACTGTCGTGTGCTGCAACATCTTGGATTACCAAGGTTCCATCAAATTGAAGATGTCTTTTCCCTGGTCTTACCAGATTGGTCCCTGCGGCCGATTCGTGTTTATACCATTTATAAAGCGGAGCTGGATAACCCTGAGCTGCGCACGGTAATTTGATCGTTTCACCCTCCCTGGCTCGGACTATTCTCTTGCTGTCCGTGATACGAGGAAAGATATTGCTGAACGGATCTGTGAAAAGAAGATACATCATCACAACACAAGTTAATGGGAAACATTAAAAATTCTTAACTCTACGGCTGTGAAATTCGGGTTTTAAAGCATCGCTCTTGATCTTCTTTTCAAAAGAATTCTTGACAGCTCTTGAAGTCTAAATGTATTTGTAGCGAAGAACTCAGTGAGGAGATGACTGCTTTTAAATTGGGCTTAGTAATTAAGTCAGTAAAGCCTTTGATGCAGAAAATTAGATGTCAAAAGATAAAAATAACTTCTTTGTTGGTAAGAGTGATAAGCTGTCTGTCGTCCCCCCTCCCCCTTTCTACGTTTTCTGTTACCACATACTGAAGTGGTAATCAACTCCCTATCAACGGTATGCGTAAAATTAGCCACTCTAATTCCTTGTTTCTCGTTAAAGACACGACTTGACAACTGCAAAGTTAATTACTGTCACACTCACATACAATACAAAAAATCATTTCTTTTAAAGAATATTTCTCCTGTTTGTAAAGAAACAATGGCTTTGGTTTCTCGATAAGTGTCACAAACAGGACTCTCGTAGTATGAGTAAAAAGTCGAAATTAGATTGAGAGGGATTCGCAACCGAAAATATTTCGCAGCATGTAGATCAAAGGAGAAATTATTTTTTAATGGAAATCCCACTTGTAATATTGCAAACTCATCATTACGTTGGACAAAACGGGTTACCTTTTTTCATGCCACTCGTTCTTTCAGTGAAAAAAATGACTTACCTACCAACCATCTAAAAGACTTTCCAGGAGTTAATAATCACAGTAGGGTTTGAACCACAGCTGTTGGTTGGAGAGCAAACGGCTAACTAGACCAACAGATCGTTGATTGCGGGATCAATTATTTCCATTTAGGGAGAAAGTGTCACTCAAATACAATCTAATTAACAAGGATCCGGAAGGAATAGCGCAGAAGTTAAACTCTCACAGAAGTTTGGTTTGGTACTTATCATCACACTATTATTGAGTACTTTAATAGAAAATGAGTCTCATGAATAATATATAAGACATTAGAATGAGAAAGTAGAAAGATAGGCCGCAATTTAGGAGCGCCTTCTCAGGAAACCTTAAGAAAGGCAAGAAACCACTCAATCCCAAATCTAGTCAAAATCCATTGCATGAGATGGAAGAGCAGATGAACCATTTTTTTGGCAGTTTCCTTTCTTTACTACTTTCAAAGTACTCTGTAGAGTCTTGTTCGTTCAGGCAAAAATATATGTGTTAGGGCCCACGAGGTGGCGTAGGCAATCTGCCTTACTCTTCTCCCGGAATGCCAATTAAAATCACTGATAGTCATGGGCCAGCAATTCTGTAATTGGCTAAGGGCAAAGACTAGTTGTACACTAGTCATCAGAAGTCAGAGCTAAAAGACCTCTGCCACTCACTTTGATGAATTAAAGACATTAGTGGATCGCCAACAAAAGCGGATGAACAACTCTGTTGAATAAATGTGACAGTTCAATAATACTCAAGAAATTACGGCAGGTTGAATTTGGAATCTATAATAAGAATGATAATAAATACATAATCAAGGGCTCTTGATTTGTGTGTATTTCAGAACTGATACGAAATCCCCTAAAGGAATGTGTGCATTTGAGGAAGTTTTATTCTTTCCCCATTCAATGTGTGGTTTAAAAATTTGAAAACGACCTACAATCGTAAACTATATCATAATATTCTAAAGTGCATCGTGATAATTATTGGAATTATTATCCGTTATTCATAATTTTTTGGTTTAGTATATTATATTTTAGCAGAAAAATTCTCAATTTTAATGAGATGCTTTGAAATAAGATAATTAATTATTCATATATTGCTTTGATTCAACATTAATTTTCAAGGAAGACTTTTGTCATGCAGATGAAGTGATTAGGATTGTCAATATATCGTTTTCGGTAGACATCTAATATTAATGAGAAGCCATAAGAATATGGCATCGGATGCAAGATGTTATCACTCCACTGCCACAAGAGAGTATCCAGATGAGGAGCGATCTTCCACAAATGTTCACAGATGAAGAGATTAACAATCACAATTTAGTAAGGCAGCCAATCAGCCGCTTTAAGAACTGCAATTAGCATATTAGTGAATTCTCTTGAGCTCTAAGTATTTGAAATGAATATTAATTACTTGCATTGGATTATTAAAATACGCTATCGAATTTTTAACTGCCGTAATCTATTTAAGTAGTTGTTTTAATCGATAATTTTTATTAATCTTATGCTTGCAGAACTCAGCCATATCCACCGGTATGGATAAAGAATGCTAGTAGAGAATATCACTGTGGTGTGGTTCGTATTCAGAATGGTTATAATAACCGATAAAGCCGACATTTTTAAGAGGAAATTAAAATATAGTTAACGCTTTATGGAAATATTTGTAACAATTCGAAATTTATTGTTCAAAATTTCTTTTAAACCGTTTTTGTATAGCCATTATCGAATACAAATTAGCTCATTAAAGTTATATTTATGTTTCTGGTGATGTAATGATTGTACGTAATCATTAACATAACGTTAATTCAGTTATTTTTTATTAGCTTTCGACTATGGATGTATCTATAAGTGATCGAAATCCCTAACGACGCAAATAAACTGCTTTGTATATAAAATGCATTTTGTATTGTAAAAGAATTCGTTCTTAATTAGCAGGAAATCTCCTTTAGTGGCATTCTCAAATGGTATTGGTATTTTATACTGTACAGAAATAAATCATTCCTATATGTAAATAAGATTACAATACCAGCTTTGTTTTCTGTATGGGCACAAATTAAAAGATCGTATCATATAATATGTTTAGCAAAAATGCTTTTTTTCTATTATATACATTCTATATAAAGACAAAAAGTGATATTTCTGGATAAACTCAAATAAAATCTTTCAGGAATTTAAAAAAAAAAGCACTTAGTTTTCTGTTTTCATTTTAAAAATAGTTTTCTGTTTTAATATACACTGCATAATATAATAATATAATATAATAATATATTATATATTATAATATACAGTATTATATATATATATAATATATATATTAACCCTAATGAAAATTAAAATTAAAATATTAGCAGCATTATTATGTATGTAAACCGTTTGTAAATATATATAATGTTTATATATAAAAAATAATTCATAATAATTAAATTTCAGATTTTATTAAGAACAACTAAAAACCTTGGCATTCTTTTCCTGTTTAAAATATTATATTATAATAGTATAATATAATAAATTATATTCTAAATGTTATCCATTTTAAAAATGCGCTAGAAAGAAGGGATCTAAATTCTTTTAGGGAAATTTATTATTTCTATTAATTGATATATAAGAATGAACTTCTATGTCTAAATGAAATACTTTGTAAAAATTCTTTACAAGCTTACCAAGTGTTTTCCCATACATAGACTTTATTTCGACAGACAAACATTTCAACAAATAAAGGAAAAAAGTACCGCAATTTTGACTGCGCACTGTATTCACCGATTCTCGTTGTTGACTCTTCGCTTAAGTTACATTTATCTTGTTTAGTTTTTGAATTCCTATTGAAGAGGCAAAAATCGTAGACAATTAAAATTTTAGCGTAAATGTTCTGTTGTATTAATTTTCTTTTAGAGTACCTTTTGTGCAGAACTACTTTATGGCTGATGTAAAAGATCCGTAAAATATGGTATTAATTTTTAACGGCAAAAATTAAAATATATATACATATACAGTTGACTCTTGAACAACGTAGGGGCTCCGACCAATGCGTTGTTTACAAGACGAATCATATGTTTGTCAGTAACTATATCAATATTGTCTTAATAGATACAAAACACTATAGATGTTATACGTATTACTAACACTAGACATCAAAAATGAAAAGATAATGTGCAAAAGAAATTGATATTTATTTACAGGTATAACGATTCATGCATTGATAACGAAGAAGCAACAATATGATTTGCTAGCCTTGCATATGAATGAATCGTTATAAAATTTTTATTTTATGCTTAATTAGTTAAACTCATTAAAATTAATTAGTTTAACTAATTAATAACAGTTAATTTTATGCCGTTATGATTTAATAATGCTTTTTTGTTTGTTTACATTTCTCTCGACTGCAAATAGCCATTCACGGTCTGTAAGTGTTTGTGTGCGTAAGTTTTGATAAATTTTAACTTTGTTATAATATATTGGTGTATATTTTATGTTTAAACTTTATTTATTTTTTTTTTTTTTGCGTCACTTTATTTCCCCATTAATAAGGGTTCGGTCTTATACCTGAAGGTGATAATTGCCTACCACTTCAATTCCTTTGCAAAAACATCCATGCTTAGTCTGGAATTCGATCCTACAGCCTGTTGGTTGAAGAATGGGAACTTGGCCAACCAGGGCGACAGATATGATAATATACTTAGAATTCTTCCTTTCAAAATCGCCGTTATAAATATAATAACCATTTTTATACGAGAAAAGTAGGGGGAAAAAACTGGACAGAGCAACTTTAAGCCCCCGCTCAAAGTTAGGTCGTTCATACATCACCATCACCTGCCAACTCTTTGAGTGACGTCTTTGTGAACAGGGGGCTTTCACAACCACTAAGGTGGCTGTTTTCTTGAAGTTTTTAGGGCGAACTTAAAAAAAAAAAAACATTGTTTTTATGCCTTTGTAGTTGCAACATTTCTCGTTACACTAACGTCCTCTGAGCTCAGATAAATAAAATTAGCTAACTAACTTCCTTCAGTAACGCTAAGTAATTACCAGAGCGACTCTGTTATTAAGGCTCTATCTGTAAAGTGTGTGTCTTTGGCAAATTCCCCTTCTCTCTCTCTCTCTCTCTCTCTCTCTCTCTCTGCAGATATCTATCTGTGCTCTTACGCAAGGCCTGTTGGGATCTGAACAAGGGACTTAAGACTTTCTTGTCGATATCTTGAGATTGCACGCGCCCCTACTCAGTAGAACTAGAGACTATAAATCATCGCTGCATTATCTCTCGGCGAAGAGCTGACACTTCCGGTGTCGGGGCTGTCACTCATTTGTTCGCCTTTCTACGGCAATCAGGCTCACGTAAAACTTCGGATTGTGCACTCTTTTTTTTTTACGATGTCTGTTGTTTTGGGATGAAGCCCAAAAATATTCTCTTGAGAACTCTTTGGATATCGGAAGAGCTCTCTTGGGAGAACCTCAAGGATGCAGGATGAAACAATTTTAAACAGTTGCATGCACTGACCAGAAAGGGAAAAAAAAAAAGAACGTTAACATTTAAATTGAGAGCCAACACCAGAGTTTGGCAGCTACATTATAGAAGATTGAAATTTTGCTGCATAAGTTCAACAGCATCTTTTTATTTATATATATAACTTTCTATATATAAAGTTATATATATAGCATATATAACTTTTTCTATATTATATTCATTTTTTGTTTCTGCAGTCAGTTTAAGGGAATTTTTATTATCCATTGCAGGAGTATTACATTTAAAATATTCATGCTATGGCAAGCATTGAAGTACCGTTTATATATATATATATATACATTTACTCGTATACCTTGCGAGATTTTAATAAATATCTATCCTTACCTGTGACTACCAGTCTCCCTGACGTCACACTAGTTATAACTTCTCCAGTCAATCGATGCCTTGTCTTACAATAAAATATTTTCTGAGTGTCAGCTGGCTCAACTTTCCTGATATACAGTTCTCCTGTACTGAAAGTGATGTATTTGTCTCCTATAAACATAAAACAGATTTTATTTCTGCTTCCTTATTTATAGAATTTAAGAAATTTTAAACTGTATTGTATTGTACTAGATTGTGCCGTGTTATAATGGTACAGCGCGGACATATTATAGCGACTTCCTTGAGCTAATTTAATCCCAGTTTTCCATTAGTTCTTTTATCATATTCTCATCTATTGTCTTCTCTTTTGGCTAATCATTGAGTCGTTACTTGTCAGCACTTTGCTAACGAGTGTTTCTTACTGTCTCGAGCCACGAAGTAATCGAATTACATGCATCGCGAAGCCAAATTGAAAATATAGAGAAATTTAATCGATCTAGTTGAAAGCTACATGACTTTGAGAAGTCACGTGCTCTACTACTTTGAATATATAAAAAAGGAACTTTGTGAATGTATAAAAAAACGAACAAGATAGGAATAAATGGAATTTTGAGTGTTAATTTTATTCTGCTTTTGTTATTTCCTTTTTGTATTTAATTTTCAGTATCCGCATTTTTTTAACGCATAAATTTTAAAATTTTATTTACCTGCAATAGCAGCTGAATGGATCACAAAACTGTTGTCACTAATCCATGACGTCACGGTGACGTATTCCTTTACGAATCCGGGCACATGACATTTCAACACAGCTGTGTTTCCACGAATCACGAATTCATCATAAACTTCCACCACATAATGCTGCATGACCACTATCAAAGTAGAGTTATTCAAATAAATAATAACGATTTAATGAATATATAATGAAAATTTAAAAAACAATACTTTTCTCTAAAACTATTAAAAACTTAATCTTTTTGATAAGTCAATGATATTTTCTTGATATATTTTAAAAAATAGTTTGAAAAAAATACAGAATTACTAAACACCTTTTTTTTTCTGACTTCAAATGTCTACTTCTGCAATCACCGTATTATCAGCCATCCATGGGCTTTAGCTTACCGGATGTCTTTAACGTATATCTCTCTATTTCCCGGGTATTAGTTGGCAACGCATTTCCGGCTATGTAGGCCTTTCATAAAGCTTTTTTTTCCCGTTGTGATGCAAGACCCACAAATACCATCCCAGAGTAAGATAGGAAAAGAATAGAGACTAAAAGGCGAACGAACTAGAGGAACGATAGAAAGAGAGAGATAAAATGAAGCATCGAAGAAAAAAAAAGTACCGAAATATCGTCAACTGACCTAGGCTATCGCCTAACCCAACGAAGCGATGTTAATACGCTTTGTCTCTATGGAAACAGTAAACCATGGATTTATCGGCCTTGGTATAAAAGATACTTTGAAAGCAGTGTTTTTGTTGCCTTTCTTGTTCAAGAGTTTGCATTCAGATCGAGTGAGTCTGAAAGAAAACATTCTCGCTTTTTTTTTTCATTCCCCTCCTTTTGTTTTTTTATTTCTTTCTTGTTTCGCCTTTGCAGATAAGGCTTGGTTATTTTATTCATTCTGTGCTTCGCAAGGATTGAAGTCTACAAACTAGTTGAAGTGCGTTCCTATTTGGAAAATTGGCAAGTCATTCTACTGGTTTTAAAAGTTGATCCTCGACTTGCAATACATAACCAAGTTTCCTAAGCTATGCTGTAATAACTGGAAGGGATTACATTTTCTGCAAGTACACTCGATCTTCTGTAAGGGATTAGGCCAATAAAAACTTAGAGAAAATGCTTCGCCAGATGTTCAAAATCCTCTTGCATGTTTTTTTTTTTTTTTTTTTTTTTTTAATACCTGTGTTTAGAAAGCTTTCCAAAAATTTTTAAAAAGCGCATTTTAGGTGTTGTCATATAAAATTAAACAAGGAAAATTTCCTTTTCTCTCTATCAGGATCTCTGTAGTTCTGAACTTTGTAAATATTATGAAAATCGGGTTGATGTTATCTGACTAAAATTATCAAAGTGAACTGCAATTGGTTGCGGTACTTCGAACATTACAAACTAATATCCAATGCTGACTCAGACGTCTGTTTTTCGGGCCGCAGACCGAGGCCAGCGCTTAGAGAGGGCCCCGCACTTTCAAATTTCTAAGAAAATTTGATAATAGAATTTTTGATGTTTCAGAGATATACTGAGGGAAATATTTTAGTATATAAGTACGTGTATTTAATGTTTATTAAAATTGTGATTTTTCGATAAGAAAAAATTCTTTTTTTTTCAAATATTTTGGGACCTCATTAATAACTTTTTCCGGAGACCTTCAAAACCTCCATCCGGCCCTTCTAATATCGCATGTTTTCGTTATAGTTGTGTTGATAGGAGAGGTATTATCTGGTGCAAACAGCTCTTTTTATGCCTTCTGTAACTGAATGAAGTATGACTGTATTTACGATGCATTCTGCAGTAAGTAGCACACTGGATAGTGCCACCATTTTTCGATAATGTTAAGCAGCATGGAATAAATGGGTACAACGAAGGCCACTGTAATCAAGATATATTAACGCTTCACTAGGATAACTATCCTGTTGACAATGCTGGTTTAAAAATTCTCCACCGAATTCGTAAATCAGCAATAATATTATTCCCACAATAATTGGTTTGTTTACTTGGCAAGTATAACAGTGTGGTTCTAATTAAGTGTAATTTCTCGGCGTATTTGGTGGACAACACGTTCATTCTTCATAATGGATGTGGTGCTTAGATAATAAATGCTTTAGTTGATATATAATGGAAACAGAAGCTAATTAGATTGCACTTGAAATGAAGTAATCAGGTAATATTGCTAGTTCATGAGCAAATGGAATATTAGTAAACGGATTCAAAAATAACATAATTTATATTTATTAAATTATTCTAGAGTTTATTATATATAATATGTATTAAAACATAATACAAAATAATAATAAACTATGTTTTAATTGATTCAACAAACAATTGAAACTTCTATAAGAAATAGATAGATACACCATTTTAAAAAAAAGCTACAATGTTTCTATATGTATAAATAATTATTAATTCATGTTGAGATATCCTCTCACGACTCCGAACCTCAGTAAACGACCTAAACATCCTCCCTAAAGAACAGTTTGGTTTTCGACAACACCATAGTACTACCCAGCAAATCCACAGAATTGTGGAATATACCACCAGCTACAACTGGCGCCAGTGCACAGGAGCTGTATTCCTAGACCTATCCAAAGCATTTGACAAACTCTGGCATTTTGGACTCCTGCACAAACTTATCTCAGCCGGTATCTCACTAAAAATGGTTCATCTAATCCGTTCATATCTTCAGAATAGATCAATGCAAGTTAAAATTAACGGTTCTACATCGTCCTAGCGATGCTGGAGTGCCGCAAGGATCTCTACTGGCTCCATTGCCGTTTTCTGTATACATGTCAGACATCCCACACAATCCGATGACTTCCATTGTAGCTCTGTATGCGGATGATACGGCAATACTAACCAGATCTCTCAGACCCCACTTCGTTACCAGAAAGCTTCAAGAAAATCTTCTAAAGCTGGAGGGTTGGTTCTCCAAGTGGAGATCGGAAGTCAACCCCCTGAAAAGCTCAGCGGTTCTTTTCTCAAAAAGGCCAATGTCTTCTGCAGGAGATGTGTTACTATTCAATACTAAAATTCCCTGGCAGACAGAAACAAATTACCTGGGTGTAATTCTCGACAAACAGCTATTTTTCAACCAACACATCAAGTCTATGTGCGCAAAGGCATCTAAAGTCATAGCTCATATCTATCCGCTAATTAATAGAAATAGCAAGCTCAGCAAGAGAATCAAATTGCAGCTATACCAGATGACGATTCGTCCTATTATTATGTATGCCTCTCCAGCCTGGAGCCACATCTCTAATACTAACATTATCAAGATACAACGAGTGCAGAACAAGTGCTTGAGAATGATTTTGAACGCCCCGTGGTATGCTAGAAACAGCCAACTCCACAGAGACACAAATATTCCCTATATTCTCTCTTATCTACAATCCTTAGCTTCCAAGTTTTTTCTAAAGACGTCCACACATCCCAACGATTTGGTTCAACAAGCTGCAGCATACGAGCCAACGGACATATTCAAATAAAGAAGACCAAAAACTATATTAGCCTCCTATAACGATGCATAATCTCCATGTCCATTCAGGGCGAGCAAACTGCTCGTAAATTTTACCCTCACTGTAACCACAACAGATAGCGGGGAATATGAAAAGCATTTTGCTTCACCCCTAAAGAATAAATGTCAATTGTCATGTTGAGATGTTGATAGTCTCGCGTGATGGTTGAAGATTTATGTTTATATATTTATATAAAATGAAAACCTACAATGTTTCTAAATATTTCTATATGTATATATAATTATTAATTTAAATAATTATTAATTGATTTTGATAGCTGTTCGGTTGAAGATTTTTAAAGCGTATAGATCGTAGAGTAGATATTAGAAAATATTCCTTACAAAAATCTTCCACTCTGTTCTTGATTGACTATTTTCAGCTCTGTAAGTGAAGGAAGCACTGGTGCAATGTTTTTATATTGTAACTGGAAACATAACATGAATCTGTATTGTAGATATGGAAAAGGTATAGAGCAAAGCTGTGAAAATGCTGCAGTTATATGTAGTGTGTAAGTGGTACATTATATTGAGCATTAGTTAGAATAGCCCGCTAGGGGGGAACCATTAGGACTTTAGGAAAAAACAGTAATTTTTTATCTTCTGCCTCATTTGCGTTTTGTAGTTCCTGCGTGAACGTGTCATATTTGTATGTTCCCATGAAGATGGCAATGTGAAATTGCCGAAATATAGGAAGTATTTATTGAAGTTTATTTTAATTTATATTCCGGTATACGTTGTGAATTCCTTAAATAATTTAATAATCGTTTTTATATTGTCGTTTAAGTTTATTCTAGGCCTGCATCTTTTTTCGAGTTCGTGGAATAAGTTCATTAAGAAATTGCATTGGTAGATCATTTTATTTGATATGACCAAGTTCACATAAGTTGTTTCTTTCGAATCTTAGTTATGATGCTATCTCTTGAACCGGAGAAAGAACGGATTCTTTGTCTTACTTCAAACTTTGTTATGTGATAAGTGTATGTATATTTAGGAGCCTCTATAGCATCTCATTTCAAATACCAGCAACCTCTTTTCATCTTCTTCCTTTAGGAGGATCCAAGTTTTCCTTCCGTATAGAATTCAGTACTTCTATACTGAATTCCGTAATTCAGTATAGAAGTACTGAATTAACTAGTGTGTCAATAAGGCGTAATCTGTTTGTAATGGTAAGCTTACTAACTGTCCATAGCGGTTTTAGTTTTTGGAGTGCTGTAGCATTTGTAGTTTTTGTCCTGGGTTTTTTAAACTGATCAACTTCTTTTATGTTTTAAGTTTAAACAAATTTTGTGGAGATTTCCTGAAGATCTGATATGCTTCCTGATAGAAAATTAATATTATCAG
The DNA here is from genome assembly GCF_054136105.1 of Typopeltis vanoorti. Taxonomy (NCBI): domain Eukaryota; kingdom Metazoa; phylum Arthropoda; class Arachnida; order Uropygi; family Thelyphonidae; genus Typopeltis; species Typopeltis vanoorti. The sequence continues at coordinate 153,769,584 of NC_143553.1, read as the reverse complement.
CAAACTTCAGATGGTTTCTTCTTCTTCTTCCTCCTACCGTCACTCCAATATCACCGTTCTCCAGGGCTTCATCTACAAGATATTCGAGAGAGCAGTTAAATAACATTGATGATAATTTTGCATCTCTTTATCACTCCATGTTCCATTGGACAGGGTGTGCTATAATTTTCCTAAATTTCAGCCATCATTTCAGAAGAGAAGATGAGTATAGGGATTCATTTAGTCACATGATTTATTGTCTAATCTGTAATGATGCAGGATTTTCCAAAGGGCATCATCGACCCTCTATGAGTCCTCTTGGACAATTTGGAGATGTCACGTAATAATGATCAACTATTATGAAATATTCCAAAATGTGTGGGTAACACAATCCTGTTACTCATGAGTAATTCATAAAATAACAATATAATATTGATAATAAAAGATTACAAAGTGTGTCTGATGAAGAAAATTCGATTATTATTATTTATATATTCAATTAACAGAGTTCGCAGTCAATCCAATTCAGGACATTTCCAAAGGCCCAGGAATTAGAGATGTTGTTACACTTTTGTTACAAATTAGTTGAATTTCAATCTTCTGATCTGTATACTTAGTCAATGTTCATGCAATATTTCCTAGACCCAACTGTCTCCTGTTATTACCACTGTCAACCACCTCCATTAATATACACGTTAAACAGGGATGGCCCAACGACAGAATCCTGTGGTACAGAGTTCTGTGGTCATCTGACTGAGTATCAAAGAGTGATGTATTGAAGGAGCAGAACTTTGGTTCAACTCCGCTCCGTCATACATCACTCACACATGCCCTTATTCGACTCTTCTATGACTGCATTGTAAAATGAGAGCAGATTGGTAAAGCAAGATCTACCTTTAAAAAAGGTTGGTCTTGCTTTACCAACTGATCTACTCTGGTCTGGATGAGATTTCTCACCGGCTTTTCTGATAGCTTGAAAACTTCTCCAGAGATACAGATGGTCTATAACCGGTTGCATCAGTTTAGGCTTTATCCTTGTATAATGGACTTATCTTTTCCTCTTTCCACTCATCTTCTACTTATTAAATTCTTGTTTGTGTTGTGATTTCAAAAAAAAAGTTAGAAGCGCAGTTAATCCTCCAGCATATTTCCTTAACAAGTGTGCTAATCTCGCCGAAACTCATTGCTGTGTTAGCACCAAGAGCCTGATATATTTAGCATCTCTAACTTTCAAACCTCTATCGTTTCATCCAGATCCGTCTCAGCTTCTGTGAAGAGGCAATGGGGGGGGGTCTGTCAGGAATGCATACGTTACCAAAATGATTACTTAATAACTCAGCTATTTCCATTGCATTCGACACTTTCCTTCAGTCCGTATTCTTCTTCATATTCTTCATGAAGCAAAATAATTCTGTAGGATCTCTTTTAACCATTTCGATCAACTTTTTTTTTCATAGTTTGATTTCACCTTTCTTACTTGCTATTGTCCATTCTAGCCAATTTGTTGTACTGCTCATATGATTACTCATTACATTTCACACAAAAAGGTTCCATAACATTTTTCTTCATCTGTCTCATGTTCTAAAGCTTTATTCATCCATTTCACATTAATTCGATTACTGGGAGTGCAGTCAGGAGGTCAGTTATAGCTCCCTTGACCATGCCCCATGCTCTAATAATTCCTCTACCATTACACTCTCATAGCATAACACGTTACAAGCTCTCTTCAACGTTTATCATAATCATTTGCTTTGTTTATTTATTCTTACTGAAAGCTCCTACATGCATTCTCATATCTCAGAACAAAAATTCTTTGATCACTTTTACCAAATAGATTCTTAGATGTTATTACCAGATCTTACATTCTTTCATGAGAAGTCTTGTCCACCATGGCTGTTCAAGGATGTTGTCCCTTCAGTCGACATGGTTATACTTAACGTATAATTATCGCACTTCCCGTATCCACAAGGTTGATTTCCATGTGCACCTGAAAGCCGTCTGATGAACCTGGATTTTGTTCCAGAAAACCCAGAATCTACATAATACCATGAATACATTGGACCTATCACATTCTATCAACTCGGTTTTACTAATACCAATCACTTATGGTTTGTTTGCATTTAATAATGCTAGAGTTCCTCGAATTTATTTCCGTTGTTTCGGGCGGGCATTATGAGCATGTCTGATAACCAGCCGCCATGAGAATTCAAACATCTCTTAAAGCATTACCTATTATCACTGTTTTTAATAGGCACACTGCCTACCAAGTACAGACATGAATTCGCTCATGAATTCTCCTTCCCGCCTCACACTTTCATGGGACCAACCCTTTAACCCATCTACGCATCTTCACGTATCCCATCGCCACCCCCCCTCCACCATCACTTATATCTGACAGTCCATTCTGGCTCTTTTTCCCAACCTAGAAAAACTCGCTTCTCCACCCAACATTAATCGATCCAGCTTCTCACCATTACTGCCTTAGTTGAAAACCATTCTGAACCAACTCTCTCTCTCTCTTACCTTCAGATTTATCTGGTAGATCAACATGCATAATGTCTATCTTCCAAAACATCCTTGATATTGTAACATTCATAATCAACGCACTTATTCTGAGCTCCCTACTATCATATATGGGAAATATACTAACAACTCTACTCTTAGCACTTATATAACACTCTCAATTCCACGCTACCTCATTTACACTCTTCCCCATGTCTTTCGTTGCAACTAAGTCAATTCATCTATACTTCCTCTTCTTTCCACAGCTGCTTTAGTCGCTTTAATAATTGTCTCGCCTTTCAAACACATCTTTATCACCTGTTCCTTCTCTCTCCCGCTATTCTACATTCCAAACTTCTATACTATTAACCACCTTGAACTCTCATTGCTCCTTTCCGCTTCCACTTTTAATAACTGGTCTCATTCCTGGCATAACTCATTCTGCACCCGCATTAATTCGCTAATTAGGCTCCTCCTCATTTCCAATAGTATGTAGCCTGTATCCTGTTCACAATTTAGTACTGACGCTATGTTCTTTATCTCGTATCTATCCACGCGGTTAGCTTAGTGGCTTTGCGCTTCACAACCATATGCCTGGGAAAGGAGTGTCCTAGGTTCGATTCCCGTCAACGACGTGAGGAGCTCAAGGATCTTCCTCAGCCATAGCCAAGTTAGCCGGTCTTGGGCGAGGACAGCAGGGTTTTTTCCGCCAATTTATCTGGTGTTTTTCATCCCGCAAGCAGGCAAACCGGTCCGAGGACACACACACGGATTACAGTCAGGAATACTGCCCCAGCCATAGGTCTGATTCGTCAGCCTATGCCGGTTCCGGAGCCCGGATAAAATTTTGCGAGGGGGGGGACTAGATGGTACCGTGAACTCTCGTAAAAAGGGGGAACGCTGTATCATCACACGGAATTTATTTATCTTGCATCTGATTCTTACCAAAAGCCATTTGGAAGCAATATCTGGTTATTGTCTCCCAATTTTCCTGACTGCGTAGAATCTAAAGCTAAAGGTTGAGGAAATAAGGGTTTCAACCCTAAAGGTCGAAATCGTTCATTTTTTGTTGTCTTCAACTGCAAAATTTCAGAAGAAAGATCCGATCAGAAATCTTACGACATGAAGGTTCATATATAATATTCTCATGTATCTTCATACGATGATTCAGGTTAATGGTATAGCATATCTACAGAAAAAGACTCACACTGACGTTGTCAAAGAACCTCCTAAGATTGCAGAATGCTTGCTGTCAGTTTTCCAAGTAAAACTTTGTTGCGCGACTATGTTCTACTTGGAAAACTGATAGCAAGTATTCTGAATGTATCTGGATACATGGAATCTCTATCTGGATGTGAAAGATCAACAATGGAACAGGAGATCCTTCAAATAAGACTAGACGTCGGGTTCAATATCTTGAATTATACTTTGAGCAGTGTGATTAGATGCGGATAATTCAAGAGGAGTTGATACTTGCCACATGACTATTATTCTATGAGATGAAGCTGAGTGTCGACTAATTCAGAACGATAGTAAGAATCAGCAGTTTATTTGTGATTGTAATTAACGCAGCATCTTGATGCACCAGACTGTCAGAAGATACTGATACACATTCTGTTGTTCATCGTCTTTGGAATTAACTAAGGTGACTTTATTTAAGTTACCGTAACTTCACAAACTGAAGATCTGGGATGATACAATGAAAGAAATAATCAAAAAGAAAAAAGAAGCCTATCACAAATGGTTAAGCAGTAAAAGATTAGAAGATGAAATAGAATATAAAAGAATAAGAGTCATAGCTAAAAGAGAAGTCAGAAAAATACATAGAGAATCACGGAACAAATTTGTTTCTAATTTAGAACATGATTTATATAAAATAAGACCCAATGTATATAAAATTTTGAAACACTTAAATGCAGATACCAAAGAAAACATAAAATTAAACACTGAATTGAAATTAGAAGAATTTCTAAATTACTACACAGAATTGTGGACAGACAAATATTTTAATAAAGACAATTGGAAAACAATTAACGAAAATGAAAACGAAATAACTAAAGAAGAATTAGAAATCAGCCTGAAAGAAACAAGAAACGGAAAATCACCTGGAGGAGATAAACTAGGTTCAGAACTATATATATATGTAGGAACTAGATTCAAAGAAAGACTCTTATTATTTTTAAATAAAATGTATTCAACTGGTATCCCCCAATAGAATGGAAAAAGCAATTGTGATTCCTATCTTTAAAAACGGTAATAGAGATGACCCTAAAACTATAGAGGTATCAGTATACTAAATTCCTGTTACAAAATATATTGCAGAATTTTAAATAGCAAACTAATGAAATATTCCGAAAACTTTATTTTAGAAGTACAGAATGGATTTAGAAAAGGACGATCATGTATAGAACCGGCCTTTTGCCTAAAAGTAATAATAGAGAAAAGAAGAGAATACAATTTAGAAACACATATTGCATTTATTGATTTTGAAAAAGCATTTGACAAAGTTAAAAGAAACATATTATTTAACATATTAAAAGAAAGACAAATACTAAATAATATCCTAAAAGCTATCATAAGTATATATGAGAATAATCAAATACAAATAAGATTAAATCACGAGCTATCATATACGAGAGAGATAAACCAAGGAGTCCGACAGGGATGTACCCTCTCAGCAACTCTTTTTAATATCTACTTAAATGAAATAATAATAAAATGGAATAAAAATTTACATTAAGGAATTAAGCTTTCACCTACAGTTAACTTAAACACACTCCTCTTTGCTGACGACCAAATAATAATTACAAATTCTGAAGATAACTTACAGAAAGCTATTTTAGATCTAAATGAGATATCCAAAGATTATGGTATGATAATATCAACGGAAAAATCAAAAACTATGACCTTTAAAGGACAAGATCCAGCAATAACTAAAATAGTAATAGATAACAAGATCTTAGAACAGGTGAATTCATTTAATTACCTAGGATGTATGATCACATATGAAAATGAAAAAGATATAAATGTAAAAATTGCAAAATATTTAAAAATAACAGGTGTAATTAACTCTATATTTAAACCAAACCTAGTTCAAAAACAAACCAGGCTAAAAGTATACAATACATTAGCCTTACTGGTCTTAATGTATGGAAGCGAAATCTGGACAATAAAACAAAAAGACAAACAAAGATTAACAACAGCAGAAATGAAGTTTATGAGAAAAACTGCAAAGTATACCCTATTTGATCACAAAAGAAACGAAGAAATTATGAAAGAATTAAACCAAGAACCAGTAATAGAAAAAATCAAAAAATATAAACATAAATGGATTGAACACGTTCAAAGAATGAAAACAAAAAGATTACCAAAACAACCCTTAAAGTACAAGCCATTAGGAAAAAGAAAACCAGGACGTCCCTTTAAACGATTTAACGATGACTTCTAAGGCCGGAACAGGCCACGCTAGGCCTAAATCTTGATATGCATGATGATGATGATGATGATGTATCTTCACTATCCTTCTGCCATCACTGTACGGATAGAAGAGATTTCTGAGTTGGATTTGGTGTATAATTTTAATTGAATCAGGAACAGAATTTAAGTTGGTGGATAGATGACGATAATTCTGACCTTCTTTCACTTGTGGTCGAATCTATCTCATCAGTAAAATCCCTAAGTCTTGATGGCATCTTTCCCTTTATGTTTTTCCAGTTAGAATTTCTAAGAATCTTCTCTGAGAGGTTCCCCTTTTTCTCCTGCTTAAAGTTAACAGATTTTTTTTTTCGCTCTTGTTGTTTTTGCTCTACCAACGTAAACTGCAAGGCCTGTGTATGTTATGTCCTTGAGTATTACAATGGGATGAAATAAATTTTCAACAAATACGCTGTAAAAAAGAATGGGTTACACGCCGATTAGATATTCTGCGAGTGTTTCTATTTTCACACGCTAAAGTCACGTGTAGAAGAGCTTCACTTACGAAGTTGATTTGAAACGTTCGTTTTAAATTGAATCGCTTTGTCGAGTTCTAACCTTTTATAAATTAATAACGGTTGTTTAGTTAGGTTTAAAGCCAGCAATGCTAAGTTATAAAAATACGTAAGTGGTTGAGTATAATAAGGCAATAAATATCTCTTGAAACTCGGCTTCATTTTCACTGGCAATTACAACTTCTTTTTAACTTGAGCCTTCCTAAGCCTAATTCATATGTGCGTGATAATGTCAAAGGTGCCCCCGATCAATCATGAACAAACTTATGCCATAAACAACTTTACAAACTATTAATGTAAACACCAAATATGAGTTGAATAGAACTGTTATGGAGCACTTTTAAGGCTATATCGTCTTGTATTTTATTCTACTGCTTTCTGGAGGTAAGTATGGGTTACATTCAGATGACGTTGCCTTGTCAACAGCATGTCATCCATAGAATTACTAAATAGCGCAGGAGATGAATTAGTTCCTTGCGGTAAACTGCAGCCATGTTTCTATTGGTGCACTAAATTCCCTGCCTACTATTGTGCATTGATTTCTTGCTGAGAGATAGTTATTGAAAAACGTCATTAACTTGCTATCAATTCCTTTTGCTGCTAGTTTTAGTAGA